>NW_026893350.1:0-72431 GCF_033815535.1 Pezoporus flaviventris | reverse complement strand
TAAACATAATATGGTATATACTATGATACAATATATGCTATGAGGGTGAAACGAATTTAAATGAAATGACATCAAATGGACATGAAATGGAAATGGAAAAGAAAATGGAAGGAAATTAAATATAATCAAATTCTATGGTATGGTATGATACGGTAGGGTACAGCATGGTATGGATGATACGCTATGATAGCAAAGATAAGCTATGATATGCTTTGATAAGGTATGATATGCTATGATATACTATTGTATGATATGTGATATGATGGTATGGTATACAACTGCATGACATGATCAGATATGATATGATAGATTATGCTATGATAAAATACAGTATGATAAAATATGATATGATACGATATGATCTGATACGATATAACATGACATAATATTTTTGGAGAGGAGAGAAAATGGTGAGGATGAAATGAAATTAATTGCAATGTAATGGAAACAAAATGAAATGATATGATGTAACATGATATAACATGATAAAACATATGATACAAGATATGCTATGCTATGCTTTGACATGGTATGATATGCTATAATATGCTATATGATTCAATATCATATTCTACAGCATATGATGAGGGGAGGAGAGGAGAGGAGATGGCATGGGATTGGACGGGATGGAATGGGATGCGATGAGATTAGATGCAATGAGATGTGATGCCATGAGATACAATGAGATGCGATGAGATGCGATGCAATGAGATCAGAAGAGATCTGGGAAGACGGTGGCTCAGGCAGTGGGCTGTGTCCCCTCTGCCTTGACAAACTGCCACCACAATCCACAAGTGACCCGTGCCCACTGCGCCCAGAGCCTGGGATGCAAAGCACAGAATTACAAGGGTGTCCCGGTCACACGGGGAACCCCAAATGTGGTTTTACACAGGGTTCTCACACCCTTCAAACAGTCATGTACCACACATTTGGACCAAGCACTAGCACCCTCACTGCCAATGACCAGTCAGTCCTGGTCAAACTCTGCCAGGTGCTCACGCTACTTCTGCACTCCTGCTCTTGTCTATTGATGCAGATGCCCCTGGAGCCAGTCCTGCAAGAGATACTGATGAATGGTGTGCGGGACAGTGGGAGGGTTTCAAAGACATGCTGGAGGGGCTGGGATTCTGACATTGTTTCTGCTGTGCTGCAATACCTCTTCTCCTTCACAGACAGCTCTAAGATACCCCAAAGAAAAGTCCTAGTTCCAGGCCTGGGCTGAGGCTTCCAGGGAAAATCCACTACCTCATCACATTACAGTGCACATAGAAATATATGGAGACATATATAAATAAAAGAGCTATTTATTAATACTTTAAAGACTGGTTGATCTAGTAGATAGGGGGAAGAGAATTTTCATAACATGCCTTGTGTGTCCCAAACGCCAGTGACAGGGTGGCGAGAGGCAGCAAAGATGCCATCCCAGGGGGACCAGTCTCCTGAGAGCGGGCAGGAAAAAACAACCCAAAAGTGCCACAAGCCCCCTTCCCACTTCCACCACTGGGGAAGATTGGGAAACACGCACATCAGCATCCCAGGGCCAGCGGTGCCGGCCCCATCCCTTCCCCTCGCACATGAAATTCACCTCCCCCAAACCACAGCCGGCACGGGAAAGCCTCGTTTAGGCCAGGAGATCACCAGCAGGGCAGGAAAGCATTGCGAGGGGCAGCTGCTGGGGCTGACAAAGCAAAGCCCCGCGAGGCTGCTGAAGCAGCCAGGACTCGTGGAACTGGGGCGGAACCAGAGGGAGGGGGCAGTTGGCCCCCGCCCAACCGGCACTGACCAACTGCCGGGGCAGGTACAGCAGCAGCTCCCGCTCCTCCTGGTGCTCCTGCCCTACAGGTAAACCCCAGCCGGCTCTGCCTGCCAAACTCTCACCCCAGCACCTCTCTGCTTCTCCCAACAGAGAGGCTCCCTCTCCAGCTGCCCACGGCATCGGAGGTACCCGGCGTGAGCTTCACCGCTCCGGCCACGCCGCCTCCTGTGCGTGCCTGTGTGCTGCCCTCTGTCCCGGGGCTGCCAGTCTCTGCTGAGCCTGCCCAAGTCCAGCAGCTCCCCAAGGAGCCAGCAGCAGCGGCGGCGGCGCTGGAGAACAGCGAGGACAATGTCCCTGATGTCTACGATTTGACTGACTTACTCAGTGCACTCCCTGACCCGACTGAGAATGCGGCGGAGGGCGGCTGCCGCAAGGAGCAAGCAGCGGTGGCAGGGCTGGCAGACAATGAGGACACCATCCCCAACACCTATGACATGAGGGCACTCACAGACACTGAAAAGGAACTAATACTTAAAGCCGCCAGAACTCATGTTCAGGCATTAATCGCTGCACAAGCATTGCAAGGAAAGGCAGACGATTCTGACCCTGCAGTTAAACCACAATGGGATTAGAATAACCCCAACCATTATCAACTTCTCACAAGGTATCGAACACGGATTGCATTTAGATTGGAACAAGCAATTCCTAAGTCCATCCGTGAATTGGGGAGCTTTATATGCTGTCAAACAAAACACAGGTGAAACTCCTACGGAATTTCTGGATAGATTACGGGAGGCAATGCAAAAATGAGCTACCCTGGACCCCTCCGGAGCCCTGGCAAGGCAGCAGCTGATACCCGTCTTTCGAGGACAATCCTCAGATGATATTAGAAAGAAACTAGAAAACCTTAGAGCAGAGGACCGGAAAGATATTGAAAGGCTTACTGAGGAAGCACGGAGGGTGTACCGCAACCGAGACGGTAATGAAAGGAAAAAGCTAAGTCAAGCAATTACTCATGCCACCACTGCGGCCTTAAGGTAAAGAAACTATCAGGGAAATGGGAAAACTCAAGGCACATGGGAAGATTGCTTTTGGGGTCGTAGAATGAGGGCCCCTAATAATAGGGTACGGCCTAATCAGTCTGCTTTTTGTAAACAGGCAGGGCACTGGAAAAGCCAGTGTCCCAGACTGAGAAGGGAGAGGGACACCTCCCACGCCCTGCTGAATCAGAAATAGAATAGGGGGGACCAGAGGGTCGAACCCCGGCCAACCCCCTGCTTATAATGAAGCTGGGCAAAGAAGACACAAACTTAGCAGCATTTCTAGTAGACACCGGAGCTACGTTTGCTGTGTTAAATCAACAATTAGCTTTGATTGATAATGAATCTTTAAATGGGATTGGGGCGACAGGCCAGCCACAGAAGGTACCATACATGCAACCTCGCCGGTATAAAATGGGTGAAATGATAGGAACGCATGCGTTTTTATATATGCCAAATGCCCCAAAATCATTCTTAGGAAGGGATCTATTAGAAAAATTGGAAGCAGAGATCAAGTTTAAAAATGGTGAAATACAAAGTAGAGACGATCACTTCATCGAAATGTTTAGCTCTAATCCAGCCACAGGTAACAAAACAGGTCCCCTTGGACATCCTGGATCACGTCTACCCAGGAGTGCGGGCCGACGGAATACCAGGTAAGGCAAAGCACGCCAAACCGATCCAAGTCAGGCTGAAGCCCCAGGCACAACTGGTAAGAATCAAACAATACCCCCTCAAACTAGGGGACCGGAAAGGAATTAAACCTGTAATAGATTCCTTTCTCAAATTTGGCCTTTTAGTAGAATGGGAACCTGAATGTAACACCCCCGTTTTGCCAATCCACAAACCGGATGGGAAAAGTTAGGGATTAGTACAGGACCTAAGAGCTACCAATAAAATAACAGAAGACCTTTATCCTGCAGTGGCCAACCCTTATACTTTGTTAACAAAACTAAGAGAGAATCTTGTTTGGTTTACTGTTTTAGACTTAAAAGATACCTTCTTCTGCCTGCCCTTGGAGCCAGAGAGCCAAAAATTGTTTGCTTTTGAATGGGAAAATGCAGAGTCAGGTCGGAAACCCCAACTCACCTGCACTGTGTTACCCCAAGGCTTCAAAAATAGCCCAACCTTATTTGGAAATGAATGGGCAAAAGACCTTGAGGACTGGACGGCACCCACTGCAGAAGGACTTTTGCTCCAATATGTGGACGACCTGTGATAGCCACCGAAACCTCAAACAGCTGTGAGGAATGGACAGTAAGCCTGTTAAATTTTCTGGGACTTAAAGGATATAAGGTATCTCAGCAGAAGGCACGAATAATGAAGCAAGAAGTCACCTACCTGGGCTATGAGGTCTCAGGGGGCAGCACAGATTAGGACAAGAACGCAAAGAAACGATCTGCCAAACCCCTCAGCCCAAGACACCTAAGGAACTTGGGACATTTCTCGGCATGACACGTTAGTGTCGACTCTGGATCTAGAATTAGGGTATAGTAGGAAAACCCCTATACCAACTGCGGCAAGCACAAACAAGGGAATTACAGTGGACTGGGGAAGCAAAACAGGCATTTAAGGAATTAAAGAAGGAATTACTAGGGGGCCCCAGCCCTCGGACTGCCACATGTCACCAAACCCTTTTTTGGTTATTTTCACATGAGAGACAAGGCGTAGCCCTCGCAGTCCTAGCTCAAAATGCAGGACCCCAGAAAAGGGCTCTAGCTTACTTCTCAAAGCAACTAGATGAAGTAAGCAAAGGATGGCCTGGATGCTTACGGGCCGTAGCAGCCATAGTCCTAAATATCCAGGAAGCTCAAAGATGTACCATGGGACAAAAGATGACCGTCCTGGTATCACATCCCATATCTGCGCTGCTGGAACAAAGGGGGGCACTGGCTGTCTCCCTCTCCGTTCCTTGAGTACCAAGCGATATTGCTAGAACCAGATGACGTAGATACAGGCACTACTAATACTGTCAACCCAGCCTCTTTTCTCAGACAATCTCTCATTTGACATTAGGATACTTTTTCAGCTTCTTACAGAGCTGTCCGTATCTTGATTTGTCTGCTGTTGTGCTTGGGAAAAGTTCTGCAAAAGGGGGCTTTGAATGTTAATAACATGAACACGTGGTTTTTATTAAGCAGAGGATAGTGAGAATAGTATGAGGAAGAGATTACTCAACAGTAATAAAAAAGCCCCCTGAAATTGATACTTGTAACTAGCTGGTTTTTAACTATTCTTTTTCACAAATCTGATTACAGATTTAGGTGAAAGTCCAGCAGATCCCTGAAGTATGTGTTTAACTTCAGCCACACACTGTACTTTAAATACATCCTTACCTATTTTAACTCCGGATTTAAAAAAAAAAAAGCTAATGAATTTCCAGTGCACATAACCTTTAAAAAGTAAACCTTTGTGATCTTGCTTTTATATTTAAATTTTGATCAAATTCTTCACAAACCCCATGCAATTTCAAACAAGTAACAACCTGCAGGTAACGTTTGAAGTTTTCTTAAATGTTTTGCCAAGGTGATACTTCAGCTTTTAACTCTGCATGTTATTTAATCTTTCAGAAATTATTACAATAGATTTGCTGTAACAATGAAAGACTTTAGAATACATTCATGTGTTAAATAGGCAATCACTAGTCAGGATCTACTTAAAGTGAGTATTTTTACAAGGTAATAATCTCACCGATTCCATTTGAAGAAAAGGAAACACTTCTGTAATGTGAGGGTGACTGAGGACTGCTGCAGGTTGCCCAGAGGCGTTGTGGAAACCATCCTCGGATCCTCTAAAGCTGGCTGGGTATGGTTCAGTGAAATCAGATAAAAAGTCTATGATTGGACAAGACTTCCTTCAGAGCTCCCGTCTGACCTCAGCCACTGTGTGATTCTGGGATTCCACCAGACTCCATGGCAGTGCAATTGTTCTTTTTTGCCCACTTTCTTATTTAGATACCTAAAAAAAAAAAACAAACCAAGCAGACTGACTTTATACAGATATCAAAATAAAATCTATGAATCAGAGCCAAAAAGACATGTATTGCCTTCTTTGAGTATAAAGTGACCTGAGGTGACAACTTCACCTACAGATTTCCAGATTTAAAGCAGGGGGGATTTCACCTTACTAATCTGCTAAAAAAAAGGTCATCATTTTATATTTAAAAAAAAAAACAAACAACCAAAATTGTAGACTCAAAGAACGATTTGTGCTTGAAGGGGCTTTTAAAGATCATCTAGTCCAACCTTCTTACCACGAGCTTACCATTTCACTAGGTCAGGTTGTGCAAAGCTCATCCAACCTGACCTTGAACACTTCCAAAGATGGGGCATCAACAGCTTTTTGGGAAAGCTTTCCCAGTTTCTTACCACCCTTGTAAAAAGGTGTGTGTGTGTAAAACCTTTTAAAAAAACAAAAAAAACCCACCTTGTGAAAAAACCTTGTAACACCTTGTGAAAAGGTGTGTGTAGGTCCTTGTAAAAACCATCTTCATTATATCCTATCTAAACCTACCCTCTTTCAGATAAAAACAAATTGCCCCTTGTCCTGTCACTTCAGGCTCATCAAAAAGTCTCTGTCTTTTGTATAAGCCCCCTTTAAGTACTGAAAAAGGGCAATAAAGTGTTCCCAGAGCCTTCTCTTCTCCAGGCTGAGCAAGCCCAACTCTCGCAGGCTTATAACAGAGGTGCTCCATCCCTGTGATTACTTTTGTGGCCCTCTCCTCTGGACCTGTACTGAGGACTCCAGAGCTGAACACAGTACTCTGGATGGGATCTTGCATGAGCAGAGTAGAGGAAGAATCACCCCTACCTGCTGGCCACACTTCTTTTTATGAAGCCCAGATAAGAGATGGCATTAAAAAAGGAAACGGAATTAACTTTAAACACAACTGACAATGAAACATAAATGTTATCAAAATTAAGAAAATATTTGTTCATTATTATTTAAAACAAAGAGAGCTCAATTGTTTGTACAAGTCTCAGAATAGAAGGATCTCTTACACTTTAGAAAGGAAAATATAGGAGTAGTAGAGTAGTAACCAAATTCAACAATAAAAATTGTGATTCATCTGTGACATATGGAAATTCAGCTACGTGAAACTAAATTCAAAACCTTGGATTTTAAGGTAATTAGAGCCTTACTCAAAAAAATGCAGGATACAAACAAAAAGGCATCTTCTATTTGGGCGTTTTGAAAAATAACCCTTTAAGTGAAAACAGTCTACTGATAAAAAAATAACACCCTTCAAAAATAACACTCATAAGCTTTTTTTTCTCTTTCCTTTTGTATTCCTGAAAGTACTTTTGTGTTAAAACATTACCTATGTCCTGAAGGTTACATGAAACATTCAAGCATCAAACCTGCTTAACAGCAGGTCTTGAACTTTAGTGTGTACTATCTGCTATTTCTACACTAACAGAGAATTTAAACCCAGGTCAGAATAAATGTTTGACTCAGACTTTGTAGAGATATGTATTAAACCCAAGAAAGATGATAAAACATCAGGCTTGCTTATTTTCCCGAAAGCCCACAGTGCTCTATTTCATCTTCATACTTGGTTCTAGGAAAGACAGGCATGAATGCATCCTTTCTTAAAAAGACCCTGTGACTGCAGAAGAGCTCTTTTAGCTTTTCTCAATTACTGTCTAGTCCAGGATCAAAGTTCTGCGTACTTTTCTACTGCCATAATTCAATGAATGTGCTGACGGCTCACAGTTAAAAAGGTAGTTAAGCCAAGTGAAAGAAAAGCATCATTACTGTTTTCCCAAATCTGTGAAGATATGAACTACCTCACCTAAAGGTCATAAAAATGTCATTGCTGCAGCTAATAGCATATATGTGTAAATGCAACATTAGAAGGCTTTAGAGTATCATGCGATAATCATTCACACATGGGTTTTGGCAAAGCAGAAAAACGGAGCGCTGAAGCAAACCTAGCTCTTGAATGAAGCCAGATTATCCCTCAGTTTCCTGAAAAGATGATATTGCAAGGTTTCTTGCAGAAGAGAAGAGCCCCAAACAACCGTTTACAGAGCATTTTGGATAAAGATGAGGTTGATGTAAAACAAGACTCATCATTTTGAAAATAACGCACACGATTCTTTCCAATTGCGATCACATCAGAACTGATTTATCTATATGATAAGAGAGAGCTGAGGCGGACATGAACCGTGCTCTTCAGAACTGCTCGTCCTCAATAAGGATTATTTAGCCCTCTAAGCACTGCCGGCTGCTCATCACACAGTGATGGTTGCGCTGATGCAAAAGTAGCTCTGATGATGCCTCACGTACACATTCACGCGGATTCCTTTTCATTTTGCTGCTGATTGACTTCAGACACTTTGCACCATTTCTCTTAAGGAGATCAAAGGCCAGAAATGCTTTTTTTATCAAATTTCCAGCTACTCATTCTGTTCAATGACCAAGGCGATGAATATTTTCCTTGAGAAATCAATAGATTAGGAAAACTAGAAACAGGCTTCAATTTAGCTTCTGTGCTGAGGTGTTTTTTTCCCCCAGAATTTTCAGAGGGACATTCTAGAAGTTTTTTTAATATCCATTTTAACCTGCCAGAGAGGAGACTGAGATGAGCTCTTAGCCACAAGTTCTTCCCTGTGAGGCTGCTGAGGCACTGGCACAGGGTGCCCAGAGAAGCTGCGGCTGCCCCATCCCTGGCAGTGCTCAAGGCCAGGTTGGATGGGGCTTGGAGTAAGCTCCTCTAGTGGAAGGTGTCCCTGTCCGTGGCAGGGGGCTGGAACTGGATGAGCTTTACGGTCCCTTGCAAGCCAAAGCAGGCTGGGATTCTATGATTTTAGGATAATGAATTCTGTCCCTGGAACATCACAACTTCTCTGGAGAGCTGCCCTTTGTGTCAAAAAAAATAGGGTAGGAAGGTGACCTTCCCTCCAGCGCTGCTTTCCTTCTCCAAGTGGCCACTTCTACAGACCATAAGAAAAGCACAGTTTCATTCACTGCCCAAAACCAAACCAATACAGACGCAGTCAGAAAGTGAACCAGTGTGAAACACCCCTGTGACTGCCACGGCACAACGCAGAGCCAGCACAGGCCCTGCACCACAGAACAGCCAGGGCAGTCTCACGAGCCCATCTCGGGCCACTGTGTGGCAAAGCAACACCTGAGCTGCCTGGGGGGACTTGGTGCACCCTTCCATAGGGGCAGCAGCCCCTCCAACCTAAGAAGGTAGTAGTGGAATAACTGTCATGTATCCAGGCAGTTCCAGCAAGGCAACGGCATTTCCAGCTACTGAAAGACCAGCCCCCATCCCCATTCCCACCTTTTGGCACTTGAGAGGTCACTTTGGTAAACCAGATGACACCCAACAGCCACTTTGGGGCACATCAGCTGACTAGGAAAGGAGAACATTTGTGCATAGCTCATTCACGTATTTCAGAAGCCTTTCAGGGTATTGGGAAGTCAAAGTACATTTATCTCTACTTTATACAACTGCACTGGGCAGTCAGAAACCATTCATTATCTCTGCCTGTCAGAAAGATATTGCAAACCCACACATCACTGAGGTTGTGCAATCTTATGACCTGTGCTGTGCAGCGATGAAGTTGATCTTCAGTATTTAAGGCAAGCAAATACTCTTGTAGAGATCCAAGCTCCTGCAACAAAGCCTTCAATGAACACCAACACTTCTAGTAGATATCATCCTACTCATTAGCATTAAAATGCTGATCATTACAGTAGTCCCCATGAACCAAAGGTATCTGAACTACACAGAAGACTCTCCCTGACTAGAACACACTTTGTGAACACAGAAATCAGTTCCTTACAGACTGTTCCTAAGTAATGTGCAAAACCAACTCAAGGAAAAGCACATTTAAATAACTTTAAATTAATTATTAAAGCAGCGTTCCTCTCTGAATAAAGAGTGCCTTTAGGGCTTGCTGCCTGAAGTGCATAAGGAGGAGTCATGACTATTATATAAGGCTCCACAATGGATATGGCAACAGCATGGCCCCTCTAGTAGAATTTGCTGCCAGACTCCACAAGAGAAAGTTTGTCATGTTTCTGAAGCATTTAATGGTTCTAAAGCTCTGACGAACTTTGCCAAGGGAAAGGAAAACTGCTTTTAATTTAACACTGAACTACGTATCATTCTGGGCACTGGGGAGAGGAGGGATGCAAGTACAGGAACTGCTTACACTAACTCTGTTTTCTGTAACAAGGAAGAGTTCTGCAAGTGCACGACGAAGAGGAAGAAGAATCCCAGGCTTGGCCATGTCATGACACAAGTTGTTTTCCGTACGGGTAAAAAGCTGCCAAAGTGGCTTCAACAAGGTAAGGTCACAGTCCCTGAAAAAAGCTAATTCTAATGAAATAGTGAGTGACCGTGACCTTATGCCTCTTTCTGGGAGGGAAAAAAAACCAACACAGAACCCCAAACAAATTCAAGAGAACAAAACCACACAGTTTTAACAGATGCATCAATGAAGGAAGAGGCACAAGAATTACTCTAAAATTTAAATTCAGTCAAGTGTTTCAGCACAATTAATTTCATTCTGAATCGGTGAAGTGGAGAAAACCTCACATCTATGAATATGTCCAAATGACTCTGGTAAAACTAAGTGGCCTCCTGAAATGAGGACTTGAAAATACCTGTATCCATCACTTTGCAAAATGCTGTAGCTCCATTGATTGAAATTATCCAATACTGCCCTACAGCAGTAAGCAGGTGATGCCCTTCTATAGGGCAGACAAAAACTCATCTATAGCTTTCAAAACAATTCCAACCCTGCCTCCTCCTTACTCCTGAGTTAAAGCCAACTAACCCAAATGTTACTTACTACACAGAGAAAATGACAAATATTGGGGGGGGGGGGGGGGGGGAGGGGAGGGAAAAGGGGAAACTCAATTTCAGAATGTATCATCAGATTAATGCAAGGAAAATACTAAATAATACAAGCACAATGGAGACTTGGCCTTTCAGCAATTAAATCTGGTGTCCACATGACAAAAGATGACATTTGCTGATGAAAACACCTAAGGGAACTTGAAAAAGTAATAAACCATAAGGAATTATTACCATAAGTAATAAGACCATAAGAAAAGCACAGTTTCATTCACCGCCCAAAACCAAACCAATACAGATGCGGTCAGAAAGTGAACCTGTGTGAAACACCCCTGTGACTACACAGCACAACGCAGAGCCAGCACAGGCCCTGCACCACAGAACAGCCAGGGCAGTCTCACGAGCCCATCTCGGGCCCCTCTGTGGCAAAGCAACACCTGAGCTGCCTGGGGGGACTTGGTGCACCCTTCCATAGGGGCAGCAGCCCCTCCAACCTAAGAAGCAGGGGACTTGCTGCAGACAAGAACACTTCCCTCCCCACTGCCCACTTCTAGACAGCCCTGTCTCCAGCAGCCCACTCCACGCCTGCCAGAACCACCAGTCCCCTCAACGGCCTGCAGGCAGGCAGAACAATGAGACTTATGGATCAAACACAGACACTAGGAACTAAATAAATGAATAAACAAGAAATCTAAGGTTGTCACAGTGCTGCGGCTGCTCTGCAGCACACTGCAGGCTCCCTGCCACACTGCAGCCTTCAGAGTTGAATCTGAAAAGATGTTTTGAGCCAGGCCCCTATAACCTCTCCACTGGTCCCAGCAGCACCATGATGCACACAAAGAGGAGACGAAAGTCAGTGCCACTCCTTGCCAAGCCTTCACTTTGCTCCTTCGCACTACGAATGTAATGAATGGCTCTTTATTTTACAGCTGTACTAATGCCAGTGCAAAAAAACCCAATGACCGTGGGCAAACACATCACCAGTCATTGACAAAAGCTCAGACCAATCTTGGGGAGCAAAGGTGTTGGGATCCCACAGCTGCTGGACTCACACAGGACACAGTTAGACAATCAGAGCCCAGCTCTGAAGCAAGGTGCCTCCAGTGCAATAGCAGAACTGTGGTCTCAGCAGCATCAGGGGAGATGCTATTGATTTAGCAAGCAAGAAAAATTCAACACATTCTCATCCTAAGAAATAAAAGAAATTAAACTAAACTGCCTTCAGTCTCCAACTGAACAGAAGCTCCCATCACCCTTCTCCTGGCTCTGCCACTCAGAACTGAGGCTTCTGAACTGCAGGGCCCTCAGTCCAGCTCTTCTCAAGCTTGTCCTCCTTTGCTTTGAAAAGGCCATTAAGTTCTCTACAGCTTGTGGGAAGGCCCTCATCTGCTCAGCAGCGGATTGGTAAAGTTCATTTGAGCTACCTTCTTCTCTGTAAAGAAAGTTTCAGTAACAAAATCAGAGATTGAAACAGAAGTAAAAGCAGAGGCAAAGCTGATCTTTAAGTAGTCTTAGAGGAACGCACACCCTAAAGGAGCTAAAGGCATGTGGGACTATCATCTTCTCTCCCAAGCTGCTTAGCAGCTACATAAAGCCCTTTGAAGTCTGATACACTCACCACACTCAGAGTGCATCACACTCAGATGTGTAACCCAGCTGCAGGTTCGTCCCTGAAATGAGCAGCTACCAACGGCCCCTGCCTAAGCCCTGTCCTGCCCCTGCTCAGAGCCTGCCATGACTGAGGGTCCACAGCAGTACCTCTAACAAAGAACACCGTCTCTCACTTGGCTTGCTAAAAGGCCACCACTAAGACTTCAAAGCCTGGGCCACCATCTGCTCTTTGCAGAACCTCACCTGGTTTTGTGAGCGCTTCTCTCAGAGCTGGGGTTATCATCTCTCACTTCCCACCCTCCTCCTTCCTCCCAGCGTTCTCTTGAGTCAAGCTCATTCCAACACCTCCTTCCTCAACCTCACATTCTCTCTGTTTCAAGACAAGGAATTACAACCATTTAGATCCAAGCATCACAGTTTAAACGCTGTGGCACAGTTCAGCCACAGACCTGCTGAGCTTAAAACTGACACAAGTGTCCACACGTTAATTCCTGCATTCCCGTAATTCTGCTTTTTACCCCTCTTCCCATCGGACTCTGACCTTTCAGTTTGAGATTTAAGACAGAAAATATACTTAAATAAATAAATAAAACACCACACCAGGAACCAGGTGGACTTGTTCTACTAACACAGCAACCGGCTTCAAGCAGCCTGGGCTAGTGGAGGGTAGGTGGGGTGGAACTAGGTGAGCTTTAAAGTCCCTTCTAACCCAAAGCACTGTGTGATTCTGTGATTTAGTAACATTCTCCAGGGCATGTTAGGAAACAAGCTGTTTGAATCTCATGTGAGGTTGAGTGGGACCCCAAAGGTTCATGGCTGCACAATAACCTCATCTCTCCACAGAGCACAAACCAGAGGGGACAATGCATTGCCTGGAGTGACAAGCATCTATAGTTCCAGTTATCTGGGACAGGTCAGGGGAGAAAACCACATCGCTACCACGACTCAGCCCAGGATAATTGTCACTTCTGAGACTTTATGGGTATTTATTCTTCACATCTGCACAAAGAAGCTTGAAAGTCTAAATAATTACTTTGATATTTCATAAAGCTTGTAATCTGTCAGCACCTTATGGCTGCCTTTGAAATATTAAAGGAGACATGAATAAACAACCACCCAAAATCAAATGAGCACATTTTCTTTTCACAAATGGCAAAAAAAGGGTTAGAAATAGTCTAAACCAGTTTAGAAATAGCTACGAAAAGTTTAAACCAAACTGGAAATGACAAGAAACTGTTCAGACTTAGTCAAAAATGGCATAAAACAGGTAAGAAATTGGCAAAAAAACAATAAGAATGACCAGCAATTGTTTAGAAATAGCCAAAAGACTTAAAATGGGTTAGAAAGGGCCAAAAATGGTTTAAAGCAAGTCAGGAAAGGGCAAAACCAGGTTAGAAATAGAAAGAATTTGGTAAGAACCTGACTGAAAGGGTTTGGGAATGGCCAAAATGGCTTAAAAAGAGCCAGTATTGCACAAAAAAAAGGGTTAGATATAGCTCAAGCCAATTTAGAAATAGGTAAGAAAAGCTTAAACCAGGCTAGAAACTTCCATAAATAGTTCAGATTTAGCCAAAAATGGAATAAAACCTGCAAGAAATGGGCAAAAATAAGATAAGAATGACCAGAAATTGCTTAGAAATAGCCAAAAAAAGATTTAAAATGGGTTATAAAGAACCAAAAATGGTTTAAACCAAGTCAGGAAAGGGCCAAAACGGGTTAGAAATAGAAATAAATTAGTAAGAAATGGAGAAAAATGGTTTGAAAATGGCCAAAATGGCTTAAAAAGAGTCGGTATTGCGCAAAAAAAGGTTAGATGTAGCTCAAGCCAGTTTAGAAATAGGTAAGAAAAGCTTAAACCAGGCTAGAAACTTCCATAAATAGTTCAGATTTAGCCAAAAAAGGAATAAAACCTGCAAAAAATGGGCAAAAATAAGACAAGAATGACCAGCAGTTGCTTAGAAATAGCCAAAAAAAAAGATTTAAAATGGGTTAGAAAAAGCCAAAAATAGTTTAAACCAAGTGAGGAAGTGGCAAAAATGGTTTAGAAATGACAGGAAATTAGTAAGAAATGGACAAAAATGGTTTGGAAATGGCCAAAATGACTTAAAAAAAGATAGAACTGGGCAAAAAAGGGTTACAACTAGTCTAAACCAGCTTAGAAATAGCTACGAAAAGTTTAAACCAAACTAGAAATGGCAAGAAACTGTTCAGACTTAGTCAAAAATGGCATAAAACTGGTAAGAAATTCTCAAAAATAAGATAAGAATGACCAGCAATTGTTTAGAAATAGCCAAAAAAGATTTAAAATGGGTTAGAAAGGGCCAAAAATGGTTTAAACCAAGTGAGGAAAGGGCAAAACTAGGTTAGAAATAGAAAGAAATTGGTAAGAACTGGACAGTAAGGGTTTGGGAATGGCCAAAATGGCTTAAAAAGAGTCAGTATTGCGCAAAAAAAGGGTTAGAAATAGCTCAAGCCAGTTTAGAAGTAGGTAAGAAAATCTTAAACCAGGTAGAAACTTCCATAAATAGTTCAGAAATTGCCAAAAATGGAATAAAACCTGCAAGAAATGGGCAAAAATAAGATAAGAATGACCAGAAATTGCTTAGAAATAGCCAAAAAAATATTAAAATGGGTTAGAAAAAGCCAAAATCGGTTTAAACCAAGTCAGAAAAGGGCAAAACCTGGTTAGAAATAGAAAGACATTGGTAAGAACTGGACAGAAAGTGTTTGGGAATAGCCAAAACGGCTTAAAAAGAATCAGTATTGCAGAAAAAAAGGGTTAGATATAGCTCAAGCCAGTTTAGAAATAGGTAAGAAAAGCTTAAACCAGGCTAGAAACTTCCATAAATAGTTCAGATTTAGCCAAAAATGAAATAAAACCTGCAAGAAATGAGCAAAAATAAGGTAAGAATGACCAGCAATTCCTTAGAAATAGCCAAAAAAAAAGATTTAAAATGGTTTATAAAGAACCAAAAATGGGTTAAACCAAGTCAGGAAAGGGCCAAAATGGGTTAGAAATAGAAAGAAATTTGTGTGAAATGGTGGAAAATGGTTTGGGAATGGCCAAAATGGCTTAAAAAGAGTCGGTATTGCGCAAAAAAGGGTTAGAAATAGCTCAAGCCTGTTTAGAAATAGGTAAGAAAAGCTTAAACCAGACTAGAAACTTCCATAAATAGTTCAGAAATTGCCATAAAATGGCTTCAAATGGGCAAGAAATAGGCAAAAATAAGATAAGAATGACCAGCAATTGTTTAGAAATAGACAAAAAAACCTTAAAAGGGTCAGAAAGAGCCAAAAATGGTTTAAACCAAGTGAGGAAAGGGCAAAAATGGTTTAGAAACAGAAAGAAATTGGTAAGAACAGGACAAAAATGGTTTGGGAATGGCCAAAATGACTTAAAAAGAGTCAGCATTGCGCAAAAAAAGGGTTAGATATAGCTCAAGCCACTTTAGAAGTAGGTAAGAAAAGCTTAAACCAGGCTAGAAACTTCCATAAATAGTTCACATTTAGCCAAAAATGGAATAAAACCTGCAAGAAATGGGCAAAAATGAGATAAGAATGACCAGCAATTGTTTAGAAATAGCCAAAAAAGACTTAAAATGCGTTAGAAAGGGCTAAAAATGGTTTACACCAAGTCAGGAAAGGGCAAAACCAGGTTAGAAATAGAAAGAAATTGGTAAGAACTGGACAGAAAGGGTTTGGGAATGGCCAAAATGGCTTAAAAAGTCAGTATTGCGCAAAAAAGGGTTAGATATAGCTCAGCCTGTTTAGAAATAGCTAAGAAAAGCTTAAACCAGGCTAGAAACTTCCGTAATTAGTTCAGAAATTGCCAGAAATGGAATAAAACCTGCAAAAAATGGGCAAACATAAGATAAGAATGACCAGCAATTCCTTAGAAATAGACAAAAAAACCTTAAAAGGGTCAGAAAGAGCCAAAAATGGTTTAAACCAAGTTAGGAAAGGGCAAAAATGGTTTAGAAACAGAAATCAATTGGTATGAACAGGACAAAAATGGTTTGGAAATGGCCAAAATGACTTAAGAAGAGTTAGAATTGGGCAAAAAAGGGTTAGAAATAGCTCAAGCCAGTTTAGAAATAGCTAGGAAAAGGTTAAACCAGGCGGGAAATGGCAAGAAACAGTTCAGACTTAGTCAACAATTCATAAAATTACTAAGAAATAAGAAAAAAATAGATAAGAATTTCCAGCAATTGTTTAGAAATAGCCAAAGAAGACTTAAAATGAGTTAGAAAGGGCTAAAAATGGTTTAAACCAAGTCAGGAAAGGGCAAAACCAGATTAGAAATAGAAAGAAATTGGTAAGAACTGGACAGAAAGGGTTTGGGAATGGCCAAAACGGCTTAAAAAGAGTCAGTATTGCACAAAATAAAGGGTTAGAAATAGCTCAAGCCAGTTTAGAAATAGGTAAGAAAAGCTTAAACCAGGCTAGAAACTTCCATAAATAGTTCCGATTTAGCCAAAAATGGAATAAAACCTGCAAGAAATGGGCAAAAATAAGGTAAGAACGACCAGCAATTGCTTAGAAATAGCCAAAAAAGATTTAAAATGGGTTAGAAAAAGCCAAAAATGGTTTAAACCAAGTGAGGAAAGGGCAAAACCAGGTTAGAAATAGAAAGAAATTGGTAAGACCTGGACAGAAAGGGTTTGGGAATGGCCAAAATGACTTAAAAAGAGTCAGCATTGCGCAAAAAAAGGGTTAGATATAGCTCAAGCCAGTTTAGAAATAGATAAGAAAAGCTTAAACCAGGCTAGAAACTTCCATAAATAGTTCAGATTTAGCCAAAAATGGAATAAAACCTGCAAGAAAATAGCAAAAATAAGGTAAGAATGACCAGCAATTGCTTAGAAATAGCCAAAAAAAGATTTGAAATGGGTTATAAAGAACCAAAAATGGTTTAAACCAAGTGAGGAAAGGGCAAAAATGGTTTAGAAACAGAAATCCATTGGCAAGAACAGTTGAAAAATGGTTTGGAAATGGCCAAAATGGCTTAAAAAGTCAGTATTGCACAAAAAAAGGGTTAGAAATAGCTCAAGCCAGTTTAGAAATAGCTAGGAAAAGGTTAAACCAGGCTGGATATGGCAAGAAACCGTTCAGACTTGAGAAAAAAAAAAACTTAAAATGGGTTAGAAAAAGCCAAAAATAGTTTAAACCAAGTCAGGAAAGGGCAAAAACGGGTTAGAAATGACAGGAAATTAGTAAGAAATGGACAGAAATGGTTTGGAAATGGCCAAAATGACTTAAAAAGAGATAGAACTGGGCAAAAAAGGGTTAAAAAAAGTCTAAACCAGTTTAGAAATAGCTAAGAAAAGCTTAAACCAAACTAGAAATAGCAAGAAACTGTTCAGACTTCCAAGTCAGGAAAGGGCAAAAACTGAGTTAGGAACAGAAAAAAAAATTGGTAAGAACTGGACAGAAAGGGTTTGGGAATGGCCAAAATGACTTAAAAAGAGTTAGAACTGGGCAAAAAAGGGTTAGAAATAGCTCAAGCCAGTTTAGAAATAGGTAAGAAAAGCTTAAACCAGGCTAGAAATGCCCATAAAAAAGTGAAGCATTAGCCAAAAATGGCATAAACCAGGTAAGAAATGGGCAAAAATAGGTGAGAATGACCAGCCATTGTTTAGAAATAGCAAAAAAAAACCTTAAAGTGGGTCAGAAAGGTCCAAAAATGGGTTAAACCAAGTTAGGGAAGGCCAAAAAAAGGGTTAGAAAGAAATTGGTAAGTACAGGACAAGAACGGTTTGGAAATGGCCATAATGGCTTAAAAAGAGTTAGAACTGGGCAAAAAAAAAAAGGTCAGAAATAGCTCAAGCCAGTTAAGAAATAGCTAAGAAAAGCTGAAACCAGGCTAGAAATGGCCATGAAATTTTTAGGAATTGCCAAAAATGGCTTAAAACTGATAAGACATGGGGAAAATTAGGCTGGAAATGGTCATCAATTGTTTAGAAGAGGTAAAAAATGCTTCAAACAGGGGACAAGCAGGCAAGAATGGATTAGGAATAGCCAAAAAAAAAGCTTAAAACTGGTAAGAAATGGCCAAAATTAGGATAGAAATGGCCATAATTTTTTTAGAAATAGCCAGACTTAAAATGGGTTAGAAATTGGCAACACTGGGTTAGGAATGGCCAAAAATGGCTCAAACTGAGTCAGGAAAGAGCAAAAATGGGTTAGAAATGGCAAGAAATTAGTAAGAAATGGACAAAAAATGTTTGGAAAAGGTCAAAATGGTTCAAAAAGTGTTAGAATTGGGGAAAAAAGGGCTCGAAACAGCCTAATCCAGTTAAGAAATAGCTAGGAAAAGCTTAAAATAGGCTAGAAACTTCCATAAATAGTTCAGATTTAGCCAACAATGGAATAAAACCTGCAACTCAATCATGTACCAAGGAAAGGGTCAGGGCATTTTCAGCTCTGTCTTGAACACTGCCAGCCATGGGGCAGCCACAGCTTCTCTGGGCACCCTGTGCCACTGTCCCACCACCCTCACAGGGAACAACTTCTAAGATCTCATCTCAATCTCCCCTCTCTGTCACGTTAAAATCGTTCCCCCTTGGCCCATCCCCACAGGCCCTTGCTCTCCCCACAAGAAATGAGGGCAGATCCCAGGATCATCCCTCGGCAGCCGCAGCGCTCCGCTGCCGGCTCAGCCAGCCCAACTCACACACCGAGTCCAAAGCAGCCACTCTGGGGAAGTCTCTTGAGGTGTTCTGGCAACTCCTACAGCACCCCAAGATCGCCATCGCCACCCACCTCCTTCCACGCTCCTGTGTCCACAGGCGGCACCGGCTCCGAGACACCAAGACGGGAACCACCAGAGGAGCTGCTCTTGCCTCCTCCACCGGTAGCTTGTGTTCCGTGGGGCAGCTGTCGTCTCCCGGTGCCTCTGCTGGAGGGTTCCGTGGGGTTCTGTGACCTCACACACCTGAACACGGGGAGTTCCAGAATCAGCCACCCCTGTGGTCTCCATGTCCCCAAGGTCATTGTGACGCATGAGCTCTGACTGGGTCCATGGGGTGCTCTGGAGGTGCTGCAGGCATTCTCTGGGATTCTCTAGGGGTATCCCCAGGATGCCCTGGGAGTGCACAGAGACACAGGGCCGTGGAGCAAGCTGCTCTAGTGGAAGGTGTCCCTGCCCGTGCCTTTGGGGGTTGGAGCTGGCTGAGCTTTAAGGTCCCTTCCAGCCCACTCTGGGATTCCATGATTCTCTGCTGTGCCAACGTCGGTCCCTCTCCACTCCTCGTAGGTGGCCGTGACGCCCTGTTCCATGGCCCACGTTGAGCTGTGACCCCTCGCATGCTCCACCTCCGGACCAAAGGCACTGAGGAAGAGCAGCCCGTGAGGGACCTCCCCGAGCCGGCTGGGCAGAGGCTGGTCCCCCCGCAGCCACTCCCGGAGCACCCCTGGGTGCCCAGTGGCCATGGGCACGATGCTGCCGCCATCCCAAAGCCGTGGCGGTCGCTGTGGATTTGCCCATTGTGACGGGGCCCCCACGGTGAGCGTGGGCTCTTTAAGGAGGGAGAGCCCTGCAGTAACCGGTGCAGAGGAGAGCCCTCCCCTCCCTCGGGGCTTCATGTAACCAAAAACGGGGGTGGGGAAGGCGGGGGGGCGGGGGATCATTAAGTGCCTGTTGATGAGCTGTCTGTGGGGGAGGGGGGCGATGGGCCTCACCTCCCCCCCAGCACCCCAAAACGAGGGGGGTGGGGGAGGGTACCCAATGGACACAACCTCCCATCCCCCACCCGGGGGTGTTGGGGGGTGGCACCTCCCCCCCTCTTTATACCCCGGATGGGAGAGGGGAGGATAAAGGGGGGGATGGGGGGGGTCTATCCGAAGCCTTATTGACACCGATGTAAATAGCGCAGGGGGGGGGGGGGGGGGAGGGGAGGCGGGAGGGGTCACCTTAAGAATGTATAAAAAGGAAACTTAACCAATAAATAAAGATTTCACAGGAAATCGAGGCCCCCTCTCCCCCACGTGTTTCGGCCTTTCCCCATCCCCGTTCCGCGATGCTCTCCGCACTTCCGGGTTTGTTGCCTCTGTTGCCTAGCAACGGGGTCTCCGCGTACCGCTTCCTGCGCGTTGCCAGGCTACGGCCCATGGGGCTGAATATGGGGCCTTTCCTCGCCCCTCCCCCTCATTTGTCCCCTCTTCCCCTCCCCCACCGCATACCCATTTTCTCCCCTCCCCCCCTTATGCCCCCCATTCCCCCTCCCCCTTTTTCCCACCCCCATTCCCCACATTCCTGCCATTTCTCCCCCTCTCCCTCCATCCCTCCCCATTTCTCATCCCACCATCGTTACCCCCCCCTTATTTACATGCAATTAGCGTAGGACCTGCTTTATCCACACGCACTTCATGTAGGGCTGACCTTATTTACACGTTACTTCCTTATTTACATGTTATTAATGTGGGGCCTACTTAATTTGTGTCCTTTTAGTCCAGCACGCTCAGCGCTTCCAGCATCCCTCATCCCTCCCAAAAAGCGGCGCTGGGACCCTTTAGGGACCCCAACCCCTCCCCATAACCATCAAATTCCACTTCCCAGACCCCCCCAAAGCCCATCAGGACCCCCCCAAATCCCCATATTCCCCCGTTGGCACCCACCAGCCGCTGCTTCCCCTCCTGCAGCTGCCTCCTCAGTGGCCCCAGGGCAGTTTCTGGGGAGTCCATGGGGCTGCCCCGTAGCTCTGGGCCCTGCTGGATCTGGGCCCCCCGAGCCCCTGAGAGCCCCGCGGCCTCCAGCATCAACCTGGTGGCAAGGGGGGCCCCAAAGCCAAACGTTGAGGGGAGTCTGGGGGGCCCAAAGGGGTCCAGATCCCATTCTGGGGACCCCAAAAGGGCTGCAGGGACCATGGAGGTTGGGGGGGGGGCACCCTGAAAGGTGTCAGCACTGGGTTTAGGGAGAGTGGGGGGGGGGGGCTTTAAGGACCCCTATGAGCCCAGCACCCACTTCAGAAGGAAACCCAGGGGGGTTTAAAGTATAGAGGGGGTCCCTAAAGGGTTCTGGGGTTCAGGAGTGGGGAGGAAAAGATCATGGGGGAGGGCCCAGGGCAGTTTTGGGTTGCAGGGGGGGAAACTGGGCTGCAGGATGCATTCGGGGGGGGTCCTTGAGAGGGTTTTGGGTGCATGGGGGAATCCATAGGGTGGTTTTGGGGTGCAGAGGGGTTGTTTTGGGGTGCACAGTGGGTGCTTTTGGGGTGCAGGGGGTTGTTTTGGGGTGCAGGGGGGAGGTTTTGGGGTGCCATGGGGCTTCTGGGATGCATGGGGGTGGTTTTAGGGTGCAGGGGTTGTGTTTTGGTGTGCAGGGGGCATGGTTTTGGGGTGCGGGGGTGGCGTTTTGGGATGCAGGGGGTTTTTTTGAGGTGCAGGGGGGATGGTTTTGGAGTGCAGAGGGGGTGTTTTCGGATGCAGGGGGGATGGTTTTGGGGTGCAGAGGTGTGTTTTGGTCCCTGTGGGCCCCCCAAAACCCCACAGAGCCCCCCCAAAACCCTCTAACGCTCCCCACCCCGCCCCCCAAACCTGAATCTCCTTGAGGTGCTGGTACCTGAGCCCCGAGTTAAGGAGGAAACCTGGGGGGGGTTAAAGGAAGGGTTGGGGGGGGGTCGGGGAGGATCATGGGAGGGAATTGGGGGTTCCTGGGGATCCCAATGGGATTTGGAGGGGACCTAAAGGAATTTGGGCTCCTGTGCATGGATCTGGGAGAAGAAAAGGGGTTGGGGGGGGTCACGAGGGCGAATTGGGGGGTGCTGGGGGTTTGTTGGGATCCCAATGGAATTTTGGGAGGGTCCTAACAGGTAAAGGGGTTTGGGGGGGTCCTGAGGGCTTTTGGAGGCTCCCCAATGAGCTTGGGGGTCCCCCCCCACTTTGGGGTGCAGCGGGTACCACAGCAGGTTCCCTTTGATCTTCTTCACATTCCTATAGGAACACCCCCCCCCCCCGCCATGTATTTTAGGGACCGATCCGAGGTTTGGGGTCCCTCCAGATGTTGCAGTTCCTCCCCCCCAGATGTTGGGGTGCCCCCCTCACCGCGGGTGCCGCACGTGGCCCATGATGTACTCCCGGATGGGGGCACAGGGCCCCGTGCACAGCCTGGAGGTGGGGGGGAGACAAAGAGAGGGGGTCAGGAGCACCCCAACCCCCCCAGGACCCCAAAAGCCCCCACTGGGGGGTCCCGCGGGCTCCAACCTGCGCAGGTCGGGATCGGAGGGGAGCTCCAGCTCCGCCATGATGGGCGAAATTGGCGGGAACCGGACGGGACCAAACTGGGGCGGGCGCAGGGGGAGGGGGCGGGGCCCGGGCCCGATCCTTGCCCCTGCGCGCCCCCCGCAGTCCCCTCCCCCCCCGCGTCACGTGGTCATCACCCAGCACCGCCTCCTGCCCCACCCCCGCGGGCTCTTCTCCCTCCCCGTCACCTCGGGTCACGTGGGGAGGGGCCTCGGCACCCCCCGCACTATAGGGGTGCCCCATAACTTTGAGGGGGGCACAGAGGGGGTGCCCCATAACTTGGGGGAGGGCACAAAGGGGGACCCCCAGACCCCGCCCCATAACTTGGGGGGCACAAAGGGGGCGCCCCATAACTTGGGGGTCCCAATGCCCGCCCCCCAACACCCCATAGCGCGGGTCCTGGCCGCCCGCTTGGGGGCGCTGTTGCACCGGGCCCCGGTGCTGCTACGGGAGCGGCGCCGCTCGGTGCTGGGGGCGCGGCTCCGTGGGGGGGGGCACCGGGGCTTCCCCCCCGGCTCTCGCCGCTGCTCCGGGGGCACCGGGGCTCGAACCCGGGAGCTCGGGGCTCGAACCGGCGGCCCCGGGAGCCTCAATGGGAGCCGCAACCGGATGTGCGGCGGGACCGGGGCATCCCCAGCCCCATCTTTGGATCCAGTGCGGAGCAGCGGGAAGTGAGTTGGGAATGGGGGTAACGGGTGGCAATGGGGGTAATGGGTAATGGGGGGTAATGGGGGGGCAATGGGGTAACAGGGGCAATGGGGGGCAATGGGGGTAATGGGGGCATTGGGGGTAATGGGCAATGGGGGTAATGGGGAGGGCAAAGGGGGTAATGGGGGCCAATAGGGTCAATGGAGACAATGGTGGGCAATGGTGTCTCTCCCCCCCACCCCAGAGCCCCCCGTCCGGGAGCCCAGTTCTGCTCTTCCAGCCCCATGGAATTCCGTGTCCGCGCTCCCCCCTACAATCGGATCCGGACCTGGATCCGTGTCCATGTGTGGAGCATCCGGATCTGGATCCAGATCCCATAGGATCTGCTCCCAAGCACCAGGAGCTGTGATGCCAATGGGATCCCGTGCTCCCAGATGATCCAAGGCTCTGGAATGAGGCAGAGCTGCAGCACGAGCCGGTGCTTCGGGGTTGGCTTGGGCTGTTTTAGGGGTGGTTTTGTGTGTTTTGATGTGGTTTTTTCCTCTTTTTGGCGTGTTTTGGGGCTCTGAGCCTGTGTCCCACAGGAGAAGCAGCACAAGGTGGTTTTTTTGGTGGGTTTAGGGTGGTTTGGGGTTGTTTTGGGGGTGGTTTTGAATAGTTTTTGGTTGTTTTTGTGCTTTTTTGAGCCTGTTTTGGGGTTCTGAACTTGTGTCCCACAGGAGAAACAGGACAAGGTGGTTTTGGGGTGGTTTTGGAGTGGTTTTGGGGCTCTGACCTGTGTCCCATAGAAGAAGCAGGACAAGGTGATTTTGGGGTTGTTTGGGGTGTTTTGGCCTGCTTTTCTCCTGTTTTTGTCCTGTTTTGGGGCTCTGACCCTGTATGCCATTGGAGAAGCAGGACAAGGTGGTTTTGGGGTGTTTTGGGGGTTTTGGAGTGATTTGTCCTGTTTTGGGGCTGTTTGGGAACTCTGACCCTGTATCCCATAGCAGAAGCAGGACAAGGTGTTTTTTGGCTGGTTTTGCGGGTGGTTTTGGTTTGGTTTTGGCCTGTTTTGGGTGCTTTTTGGGACTCTGACCCTGTATCCTACAGAATAAGCAGGTCAAGGTGGTTTTGGGGTGGTTTGGGGAGTTTTGGATGTTTTGGCATTCTTTTGTCCTGTTTTTGGGCTCTGACGCTGTATCCCAAAGGAGAAGCAGGACAAGGTGGTTTTGGGGTGGTTTTGGGTTGTTTTGGGGCTGTTTTGGGTGTTTCGAGTTGGTTTTTCATTGGTTTTGGCCTGGTTTGGGGCTTTTTGTGGGTCTGACCCTGTGTCCCTTAGGAGAAGGAGGGCAAGGTGTTTTTTGGGTGGTTTGGGGGTGTTTTGGGAGTGGTTTTGGGTGTTTTGGGGTGTTTTTGTTCTGTTCTGGGTCTCTTTTGGGTCTCCTACCCTGTATCCTATAGGAGAAGCAGGACAGGGTGGTTTTGGGTGTGGTTTTGGGGATGTTTTGCATTGTTTTTGCCCTGGTTTTGTCCTGTTTTGTGTCTCTGACCCCGTATCCCATAGGAGAATCAGGGCAAGGTGGTTTTGGGGTGGTTTTAGGGTGGTTTTGGTTTATGTCCTGTTTTGGGATTCTGACCTTGTGTCGCGTAGGAGAAGGAGGACAAGGTGGTTTTGGGTGTTTTTGTTCTGTTTTGGGGCTGTTTTGGCACTCTGACTCTGTA
This sequence comes from Pezoporus flaviventris, assembly GCF_033815535.1. Taxonomy (NCBI): domain Eukaryota; kingdom Metazoa; phylum Chordata; class Aves; order Psittaciformes; family Psittacidae; genus Pezoporus; species Pezoporus flaviventris. The sequence goes on along the minus strand of NW_026893350.1, from coordinate 47,620 downwards.
TTGCATAGGAGAAGCAGGACAAGGTGGTTTTGGGGGTGGTTTTAGGGTGTTTTGGGGTGTATTTGGGGTATTTGTGGCCTCTTTTGGGGCTAGTTTGGGGCTCTGACCCTGTATCCCCTAGGAGAAGCAGGACAGGGTGGTTTTGGGGCCGTTCTGGGGTGGTTTTGGGGTGTTTTTGTCCTGCTTTTGGGCTGTTTGGGCTCCGCTGTTGGCAGTGGGGACACATGCCATGCCAGACCTTGATGTGAAGGATGGCCTCCCCTGTTACCAGAGAGCCATACAGCAGAAAAAAGGGGCAGGCCCAGCAGCCTGTAGTTGGCATATATTGGACATATGATCTAGGGCAAATCCCTGCTCAAGTAGGGTCACCCAAAACATATATAAAACAAAAAGGGGGAGATGTGGAGGCAGTGTTCTCACAGGAGAGTGGATAATTGGTACATAAACTCTGAATAATCCTGAAAGATGCAGCAAGGCCGTGAGAGGCCCGAGGAAGCCTGAACAAGCAAGATAAGAAGAAGCTGGAATTCACTGAGGTAATAAGAACTGTGGACTGTTGGCAAGTTTTCGAGGTCAAGTTCTCACACCTGTGCTTAACCAATTCTATGTTAGTTACAAAGGGTCTTTGAGACATGTATCCAATCATAATATGCCAAATCAAGACATGTATCCAATCATAATATGCCAAATCAAGACATGTATCCAATCATAATATGCCAAATCACTGTAAGTGCATGTAAGAAATAGTATATAAGGAGTTACGGCTTTGTAAAAAAAGGCTTTTGTCTGATCATATTGATCTCTGACTGAGTCCTTGTGTTTTCTGCGGCACGGAGTTATTGGGGGGGGGGGGGGGGGGGGGGGGGGAAGGAGGCAGCAGGCGGGCACTAGGACCCCGATACCGGAGCTATATAGTGCTGAGGGTGCTGGGGGTTCTGTGGGTGCTGGGGTTTCTATAGGTGCTGGGCTGACTGGGTGCACTGGAGCTGTTGTGGTTGCTGGCAGTGGTGGGGGTGGTATGGGTGCAATGCACGCTATGGGTGCTGTGGGTTCTATGGGTGCTGGGGGTGCACTGGGTGCTGTGAGCCCTGGCCCCAGTCCCTGCTCCAGGCACTGGGGACCCCAGTGCTGGCATCTGGGAGAGGTCCAAAGAGTGCTGGGATGGGTGTTGGGAGCTGGGATGGATACAACCTTGAAGCTTGTGAGGTCCTAAGGGAAGATCCCAAGCCTGGAAGCAGGATGCTCCAGCTGGATGCAGGGATGAAGTGGGATGCTCCAGCTGGATGCAGGGATGAAGCAGAACCATGGAAGTTTGGGTTCTCCTTCATCATTTGGGTGTGGAGAGGAGCCTTCAGCATGGATTGGAGCCATAGAACAAGGGGTGATGGGTTCCAACTGGAACAGCGAAGTTCAGGTTGGAGATAAGGAAGTGAGGGTGCTGGGACACTGGGATGGGTGGGATGGAGAAGAAGGGATGGGCTTGGAGCAACCTGGTCTAATGGAAGCTGTCCCCCCTGCCTCTTCATGCCATGCTTTAATGGTGGGGCAATGATTGGACTTGATGCTCCTGAAAGTCTTTCACAAACTGGTTGATTCCCTGATTCCCAGCTCCCGCTTCCCACTGTTCCCTGCCCTCCATCCCTCATCCCCATCCCTGCGCACGGACCAGAAGAAGAGGTGGGCACGCAAAGCATCCTCTCTATGGGAAAATAAGGCAACTGTATTGAAGCTGAAGCCAACTTCAAGCGACGCCGCTCCTCAAGGCTTCTTCCCCCTTAGAGCCTGCAGCAACTCCTGCACCCGACTGACAAATTCCAGGAGCACCCGGTATGGGAAGGAGCAGATGTCACCGGTGCTCGAGGCCGTCGGAGCCGGCATCGTCTGCTGGATGGGCGCATGCGAGACGTCCTGGTGGCTCCATGTCGAGGGCGTCGCGGAGGCTCCCGCGGAGTGGAAGCTCCCCAGCTGGTGGAGGATCCACTCATGGAAGTGCCTTGTTGAGGTGTAGACCCCCGGTTGCTTGGCCCTGGCGCAGCCGCGGCCCCAGCTCGTCAGCCCCACAACCCAGAAAAAGTTGGCATGGTTGTCCCGGCACATGAGGGGACCGCCACTGTCACCCTATGGAGGAGAAACAGAGAGGGGATGAGGATGGGGATGGGTGGCCATGGCAACGCCTGAGGGGACCACTGCTGCTACCCTTTGGAGGAGAACGGGAGAGGATGGGGAGGGGTGGCCATGGCAACGCAGAGGGGACAACTGCTGCCACCCTATGGAGGAGAACGGGAGAGGATGAGGATGGGGATAGGTCGCCATGGCAAAGCAGAGGGGACGACTGCTGCCACCCTATGGAGGAGAACGGGAGAGGATGAGGATGGGGATGGGTCGCTATGGCAATGCCGGAGGGGACCACTGCTGTTACTCTATGTGGATGGAAGGGTTCTCCTTCATCATTTGGGTGTGGAGAGGGACCTTCAGCATGGATTGGAGCCATAGGACGAGGGGTGATGGGTTCCCACTGGAACGAGGGAGTATGGGTTGGAGATAAGGAGAAATTGTTCCCTATGAGGGCGGTGGGACACTGGGATGGGTTGGATGGAGAAGGATGGATGGGGCTTGGAGCAACCTGCTCTAATGGAAGGCATCCTTGCCCCTTGCTTAGAACTGGATGCTTTAAGCTCCTTCCCAACCTAACCCATTCCATGAATCCATGCTCACGACATGGTTTAGTGGTGGAATCTCAATGCTCTTAAAGCTCCAACCTCTATGGTCCCTGAGCAGGGATGATGGAGCAGGAGCTGGATGCGCTTCCAAAACTGGGATAAAAGGGGGATGCAGAGCAAGGCCCTGCAGATGGGAGAGGAGAAGGGAGCCCCAGTGGCACATCCTTACCTGGCAGGTGTCGATGCCACCCTGCGGGTACCCAGCACACAGGTTGTGGCTCTTGATGGCCCCTCGGTACCATAGGCTGCTGTTGCAGACCTTGGCATCGATGAGGCGGACCTTGGCCTCCTGCAGGGCAGATGGGGACGATGCCCCTGCTGTGGGGACACAAAGGGGGTCAGGACTGGGGGGAGAAGGAACGGATATGGGGGTATTTGGGGCTGAAAAGATCAATGGGAGCCATCAACACCGCCCCATGGCATGGGCTGCATCCCCTTTCTTCTGCATCCTCAACATAAGGAGGACATGGAGGGACCTTCAGCGATGGGACAAGGGATGATGGGTTCCAACTGAACCAGGGATGCTCAAGTTGGAGAGAAGGAAGTGGTGGGAGACTGGGATGGGTTGCATGGAGAAGGTCAGGATGCTCCATCCCCAGTCGGAGCAACATCCAATAGACGTGGATGAGCTTTACCCTCCCTTCCATCCCATTCCATGAATCCATGACCCGGCATCCCAAGGCCAACGGGGCCGTCGGGCACTCACTTCTGGCCTCCCTCGCGCCCCATCCGCTGATGAAGCACTCGGAGAGCTGGGACACCCTGAGCGTCGCATCGGGCAGGCAGGCGAGCTGCACGTGGTACCCGCACTGCACCGGCTGGTCCAGCTCCACCAAGGCAATGTCGAAGCCGCCGGAGACGTTAGTGTAATATTCATGGACCACGACCCTCTGGATCCAACGTTTCTGGGTTTCGGAATTGGCCCAAGCCAGGTCTGTGATTCCGACCATCACGTACCAATCCGTGGTGAAGCTGGGAGGGAGTGGAAGAGCAGGGATTGGAGCCATAGGACAAGGGGTGATGGGTTCTGACTGGGAATTGCAGGTTGGAGATAAGGAAGGGATTCCCTATGAGGGCACTGGGATGGGATGGATGGAGAAGGTTTGGATGCTCCATCCCTGGTAGTGCTCAAGGCCAGCTTGGAGCAAGCTGCTCTATGGAAGGCATCCCTGCCCATGGCAAGGGCTTGGAACTGGATGATCCCAAGCTCCTTTCCCACCCAACCCATTCCATGATCCATTCCATTCCATTCCATCCCATCCCATCCCATTCTATGGAGGGGTGGGAAGGAGCCACATTCCTGCTGCTGCCCAAAGAAAAGCACTGCCCCAGCTCGCCTTAGGCTCAAGGGCTGTCAAGCTGGAAGCAGCCTTCTCCTGAGCGCTCCTCCAAGTGCATCCAGGATGGGGAAGGGGACAGGACGGGAGCTGCTCCTTCTCCCCCTTACTTTTGCCCGACGAAGCAGTGAGCGGCCGTGAGGACCCACTGTGGGGTGATGAGGGACCCCCCACAGATGTGCGAGAAGCCGGTGGCCGTGGGGAACTGGATGCTGACCATCCATGGCCAGGCGCCCTGGTGCGCATCCACGCCTCCGACGATGCGCGACACCCCATAGGAATCAGCCATGGGACGGGTACCGCAGGTCCCTCTGGAAGCAGAAGCCCAACACTGGATGGTTAGGGATGAAGGGTGGGCATCATCCCGCCCCACTGGGTGACGCAGGGACAAGGGACCCTATGGGGTGCCCCATAGCTGTGCTGTGCCACCGCATGGGGTGATGGCGAGGAAGCGGGGCTCTCCCACTCCCACCACCCCACTGGTGTGACCATGGTTGGGAGCAGCAGCATCTCCCTATGGAATACCAGGAGCCCCGAAGCCTGGTGCCACTCACCCACAGCTGTCCCAGGAGCCATGCACCAGCCAGGCCAATGCCAGCAGGATGAAGACATGGAGCAAAGCCATCGCTGTCATCACCGCTGAGGGTGACCCCAAGGTGCCACCAAGGTGCTGCCACCACCACTGAGGGTGCCACCAAGGAGCTGCCACCAAGGAGCTGCAACCAAGGAGCTGCTACCAGCGGGCTGCCACCAAGGAGCTGCCACCAAGGAGCTGCCACCAAGGAGCTGCAACCAAGGAGCTGCAACCAAGGAGCTGCCACCACCACTGCGCCCAAAGCGCAACTGCCCCAGGGATACGGGTGCTGCATACAGGTCCCTTGGTGCTGCGGCTGATGTCATAGAGAGGCAGGTTTCATGGGGGGGGGGGCATGGGGGATTCCACGGGGGGTTCCATGGGGAGATGGAGGGGGTCTGATGGGCTTGGGATGATCTGAATCCTTATGGGATGCTCTGGAGCTCTGTGGGATGCAAAAAATGGAAGCAAATGGGGGGCACCCAAAAATGGATGGGGGCACGCCAAAGGGCAATGGAAGCAGATGGGGGCACCCAAAGGCTCAAACAAGCACATGGGAGCCCGCCAAAAGGACCAGAAAGGTGCCCAAGGAACCGCAAGGATGAGGGATGCAGGGGGCAGAAGCAGCATCCCCATGGAGCAAGGTCCCTGGTGAGGATTTATCCCACATTGATCCCAAAACCACCACTGTTTGCCCCTCAAAAGCACCCAAAATCCTGGGATTTGGTGGGCAAGGAGTGGTGAAGGGATTGTCCTTATATCCCAGAGCCTGGAAGCGGGATCTGGCAGCAGGAGCCTCCGTGCAGGCCCGGATCCAAGGACATGGCTGCTGCCCCAGAAGCAGCTTCCCAGCTTCTTCTTTGGGCCAAAAAGAGGTGGAATGGGGCCCAGGTTCTTGTTAAAAGCCACTTTGGGGGGGGTGGGGGGGAGTTCAAATGGTGCCAAATCCAGGGAATTTGCCCAGGAGGGGGAGGGTGGGGAAAAGAAGGGATTGGAAAGGGATTGGTGCAGAAGGAATGGGGTTTGTGTGGTATTCCTGGAAGTGGGCATGGTTGGATGGGGCTTGGAGCATCCTGCTCCATGGAAGGTGTCCTTGCCCATGGCAGGGGGTGGAGCTGGATGAGCTTTAAGGTGCCTTCAACCCAACCCATTCCGTGATTCCATGACTCCATGATCCCACACCTCTGTGCTGCAGTGTGGATGTTCCCTGGTGTAGGGAACTTAGGGAGGAGCTGGTGGCACAAGGGAGCTCCAGAGCATGCCACAAGCAGAGCATCCCACAGGGATTCACAGCATCCCATAGGGATTCACAGCATCCCACAAGCAGAGCATCCCACAGGTGTTCAGAGCATCCCACAAGCAGGGCATCTATCTTGGGTTCAGCAGCAGCAGTCATTTTTTCTCCCTCTTGGTACCTGGTGCAGGCTGAGTTTTTGACTTTCAGCCTGGGAACAGCGCTGATAACACCGATGCTTTTCGTTGCTGCTCAAACGTTCAGTCTGACCGAGGACTTTGTGAGCCTCATGCTCTGCCATGGAGGGAGGAGGAAGGGAAGCCGGGAGGAAGCAGAGACAGGACACCTGACCCAAACCAGCCAAAGAGGTATTCCATACCACAGCACGTCATGCCCGGGAGGTAACAGGGAGTTACCCAGAAGGGCACTCACTGCTCGGTCGGCGGGTGGTATTGTATTCTCTTCCCTTGTTATTTCCCTTATTGTTATTATTATTGGTGTAGCAGCAGTGGTTTGTGTTACACCTCAGTTACTGGGCTGTTCTTATCCAACCCGGGGGAGGTACATTCTTTCGATTCTCCTCCCCATCCCTCCAGGAGCGGGGGCAAGGGAAGAAGGAGGGGGGGGAGGTGAGCGAGCGAGACTGCGTGGCTGACTGGGTTTTAAACCACGACTAAAGTTGAGATTGCGATTGCATGGGAACCTAGATACTCCTCTACCACACAACAGCAACATTTCACAGAGTAAACTTAGGCAAGAAGCTAACTCCACACAGAAAAATTACCTTCAGCAACCAAATTGCTGTCATCCATCAGGTCCTACTTTGTTCCTCATCTGCACAGAGCTGTTTCAGGTCTCGGTTTCCTCCTGATTTGTTAGGCTAGTCGGCCACAGCACATTTTTTTAGCACTAATGCATACCTTGAACGCAATACCTGTTGAAATAAAAGCCACTAATTGTCCTATTTTATAAGAGACAGCTGAATATTGTTTTCAGAAACCTTAAAGAATCTTCAGCTTACTTAAAAATTGTGGTTTACTTTAATCTGTATCCGAATAATAAGCTTGTACCTTAAAGCAGAATCCATGGTTTGTTGGTGCTCCAGAAATCTTTTTGCCTGTCAAAGACATGTACGTATCACTAAGGCTGAATTCACAGAAAAACTGCAGATGCCTTGGCTCCTAAAAAGAAGAGCAATGTACTATAGTTAGACTATTTTTAGCCAGCCCCTCCAGATAAGAGAATCAGGAGATGTAGTGGTTATCCTGGTCCAAAATAGTCTTAACATACTGTACGTTTAACTCCGACATTGTGAAATCTAGAAAGAGACAACTCAGCAGCAACTTCATAATGCAGAGAAAAACCACATCAAACTAGTCAAAGAGCTCATTCTGTCAGAGAGGGAGAAAAACCGAAGTACAAGTGATGACACTTCTGGGAAAGCATCCGCTAAATTCAAGCCACAATAATATTACAGTAGGAGTCACGTTTTGAGAGCAAGATAAAGCTAACTCTGTTCAGTAGTTTTTGTTCTTTAAGTTGCTTTGCCTGCTGCACTGGATTTGTGTATTACAATGAATTTAACTACATATTGCTAGCATCTGTTTGGAAATTGGGATGTGTTTTATATAGATACTCACGACATTTAGCAACTGCAATTGGTTTGAAAGTCTCTTAATCAAGAATTTTTAGGTTTGGAATTACCAGGCAGATGGGTCCTGCAACAGAACACAGCAGCACCTCTTGGGTTTCTGCCTGGTAGGATATTCAAAACCTACTCCAGACCATACTGTATGCATGTATGCTGTGCTATCCTTACCTCACATACAGAACCATAACAACATTACGGCAAAGCTTAAAAGTAGGTTTGGTAACAAACACGTACGTGGTCAATTCTTCAATTCCCTACACATTCCATAGTGAGTTTGGAAAAAACATAAAATTACCCATTAGAATCTTACATTAAAATCCAGTACCAAGAAATAGCATAGTCTTCAAAACTTTTTACTCCAATTGATCTTGCATCCAGGATATTACTGATGCTGCTGAGAAAAGACAAGACTGCTAATAGCAGAGAAGCAGAAAACAGCTCAGTGAAGCAAAAGGAGGACTTCTTGGAGTGGTTTTCCTATCCTGAAAAGTGCTTGCCCATATTAACGTTTCCTCAGAAGAAATGAAGAATCATCTTGTCAAAGAACAAACAATGTAGTTGTAGATGCCAGAAGAAGGAAACTTCCTAAGGTGCGGGTGCTAGCACTGCTGGGAAGGTGCTAGAATGTGGCAGCCTCAGATCGAGAGGTAAGAAAACGTACCCCTGTGCTCCAGACTGCCTGAGGATGGAGAGTAGCTGGTTGCTACCCAGCATTGGAGATGCTTGCTGTCCATCTGCAAGGGAGGTGCTGTCTGGCATCAGAGCCCAGGACGTTGCCTTTTGAACTTCAGACGTGCGCTAAAACCAGGAGCATGCTGATGAGGTGAGATGCAAAAGTACTAGGACAATCCACAGTACTAGGAAGGCTGCTGTAGGAAGGAAGAGCTGAGGCCATCACTGGCTGGCCCGAGTCCTGCTGCATGAAGACTTCAGTTTGAACCTCCTTTAACTTCCCTTGCTATTAATTTTGGCCAGGAAAACCAAGTGGAATGTTTTCAAAACTGACAGTCATTCTGAGGAACACTAAAGCTTTTGGCTCCTTGCTCATTTCTGCATACCACAGTGCTGGTTTTCCCTACTGGAACTTTGCAAGTGCTCAGGCACAGAAACCATCGACCAGGAAATCTCATCCGGGTACCCTCAGCCATTTGATACAACAGATTCTGATCTTTGTTTTTCAATTCCTAAATTATTTCACAGTCTCAGAATCCAACACACAAGCACTTAAGAAAGGTAAAACCTACTTTGCAGCTCTCCTGAGGTCGGTTACATTTCATGTTTTCCCTCTTCCATCTTTGAAGGTAGTCTGCTTTGCCACAGCCAGCACACCACTCTTCATGGAGAAGTCCAGGAAGCATCTCTTCAGAACTATTCAAAATACCAAAAGAAAGCAGAAATGGAAAGCAATGGAAAAAGGAAGCAATGGAAAAAAAGACAGAAACTATGGGTAAGACAGAGAGAGGAGGAGTTTATAAAAGAGAGAGACAAGGACAGACCTTCACATACTCATTTATGTTGCCCTGCTCTTTGCTGCACCAAATCCTTGGTTTCATTCCAAAGGGAAGAGTAGGTCAGTCCTCCTACCAGCTGTACGTCACCTTTATCTACTGGTTCTGCACTTTCCTTATCAGGTTCTAATAAGCACTGATGCCTGGGCTCAATATTCAGTCTGCAATATCTACTCCCCCACTTATTCTCAGGAAACACTTAACTAACCTGTCTCTTTTCTTCCCTCTCTGATCTTCACCTCTGGCTGTAGGCAAAAAGAAGGTAAGAACTTCTTTGCAAATGATTTTCTGTCTTTTGGGTCAGTACATCATTTTTCATACAGATTTTTAATTCTTTGTTGCTTCATCCATTATTTTCTCTTTTTGACAGCCTGGGCCTGCTTTACACAATCTCTATTTTAAAGCATGGAAAAAAATAACAGCAGTTCCTTATTTGCATGAGCTTCTAGGTCAGTGACAGACACTCTTGAGCTCTGAGGCCTCTGCCTGTCTACTCAAAAGCACCTGCTGACCACAGTGATGAAACCAGCTTTTTGTCCCCTTAATTCCTCTGCCGCCCTCCATAGGCAGCACTATGTGCAGCCCTGAAAAGCAAGCTGCCCGGTTAACTGGGCTCAAGTACCACCTGAACTTCAACAGCTGCCCAGAGGAGCTTTCCTGCAGTCGTGGCATTTCCTTCCTGCCAACAGGTTGGCTTGGGTTCGGTTGGGTGCTCACATGTTCTGGAAGGAAGAGTTTGTACAGTAAACCACTTCTTATCAGGAATGATTCAAGAGCAAGAAAGAGCTCAGCCTGACCCAATCACACTCCAAGTGTCCATGGATGGCTCCCTAGAAAAAATGATGATAAAGCTTCATATTTTCAAACTGTTTAAAACTGAATGGAGGCCACTGCCAGGTAAGAGCCAGCTCCTCGTGACCTTGCCACAGAACACTTTTCAGGCTGGAGCTGTGATTTCCTGTGAACGCTTACAGTCTGCTAAGATGTGTGTAAGATACAGAACCACTCACAAGGCCTGCTTGGAATGATCATCAAAGGACAACCTTCATCACGTAGAGCTTGAGCAACAGACTGAAAAGGGGAAAACCGGGAATGCTGAATACATAGCAGAATTAACTACGTGCGTTTTGTTTCCCACCCACTCTGAGAAAATGCCCCAAACTGGACTCTGTAGCCTCCTCCCCAAATTTGACTGCTGAAGCTGCAAGACACATTCATGATGTGAGAATCCAGCCTCTCAATGGGATTTGGGAAAAGACTATTCTTTACTTTTCTAGTGACAAAAAAGAAAAGACCTCTTCACTTTGGATCGGCAGGTAAAGCAGCAATGACTGGGCAATCGCTCCTTGCCTCCCCCTTACTTTTCTCCTAAAGAAGAGTAAGAATTTAACACAACTAACACAGCTTTAGTGCAGGGCGGTTTAGAGATGGGAGAAATCACACAGTACATTTGAGTCCAAAATCAGTTCCATGAAAGACAGACTTCTTTGCCTAGCTAAATTACTGAGGAGCTCTACATAACAGGAGCCTTAAGAACTGGTTTGAGACACTCTGCTCGACTGCTGCGGGGTACTTAAGTACTAAAGGATACTTCTCACAGTACCGCAACCACACGGGTAGCTGCAGATACTCTTTAAGGAAACAGTAATCACTGAAAGAGTTAGGGATGGGATGTGCATACAAGACCTTCATCCCCGACCAAATCACTGCCAAAGCGTATGTATGGGACAACTCCTTACACGGTGAAATCAGAATAATTCAAAGCTTTGCTGTAGCTCACTAAAATCATGCTTATTACACATTGCTTGAAGAAACAAAATGTATTCCATCTCCTCCTGATACACACAGACCTTGTGAGGACTCTTAAAACCAGGTCTGCAGAACTGCTTCAAGTAATTCCACTGATCGGGTTTGTATCTGTAGGAAGCCTGAATATCAATGTAGGTCACAAACCTGCCTGGGCACTTTGAGACATAAGCTGTAAGAAAAGAAGACACACTGGGGGTAGAGAAGGGTAAGGAAAGTCAGTGCAACCAGAAAGCAAGAAAAAAGGCCACCTGCCAAACTGCCCTGTTCTATGGAATTGCCTTCAGTAATGCTTACTGCAGCATTTGGAAAGGGACACAATGCATTTGCCAGTGCATTTTGAAGGGTATGAATTTTAAAATCAAACAAATGTACGTCCAGTTCTTAAGCACCATGACTAAGAGGCATCTTTCCCTCCTGAGCATCTATTTCCATGCAGAAGTGCTCTGTTGAGATCAACGGATTCACTTAACTCTCACAATTCAGGATTTAAAACCACTGGGAAACAGAGATAAGCAAAGCAAGCCGCTCGGCAGGTATCCCAGGAAGGTGTGCTTACAGCTGCCTGCTCCCAGACCTCTCAGTCTCCTCTCTACTGCCACTGCCTAAACACCAGAAATAAAACCCCAAGAGCTTCTCCTTCGGGTCTTTTCTGTTACTTGGTGCATGGTGAGAACAACTAAGAACCAGGCAGCAATGCTTTAGGACTACTCTTGCTCCAAGGTGGAGAAAAGAATTAATGATCCAAACTTGGGTACTTAGAAGCTGTGCCATCTGTGATGCCATCTGTAAGCTGCGCTGATCCTTTACCAAAAAGATTCTCTGAATGATGAAAACAACTGCATTTACTGTGAGGGTGGGGAGGCCCTGGAACAGGTTGCCCAGAGAGGCTGTGGATGCTCCATCCCTGGCAGTGCTTAAGGCCAGGCTGGACGGAGTCTTGGACGACACGATCTAGCGTGTGGTGTCCCAGCCTGCGGCAGGGGAATTGGAAGTGGGTGATCTTAAGGTCCTTTCCAACCCAAACCATTCTATGATTCTGTGAAAAGAAAATGGCAGGCTCCCTACGGGGAAAAATCACGCATGAGAGAGAAACACTGTTGGGTTTGCACATTTGGGATGAGGCTTTGCAATATTAAGGTTTTGTAATACTAAGACTTTGCAATAATGGGGCTGGGGCTAAGTTACTCAGGGAACGAAACATAGGGTTTGAAATACCGTGACTTAAACAGGCACACTCTGTGCTTAAAGACAACGGCATCTGTGGGCAACAGACACACTCTGTGGTGCAAAAGAACTCTATCTTTGTACAGCCTATGAAGCTAAGACAGTGCAAACGGCTGCTGTACTTAAGCAGTAAGTTGGGGTACCATGTGCCTGCCAGAGAGTTATGAAATCAAACCCTAAAAGGAGAGAAAGAAAGAAGTAAGAGGAAGGGGTGTACGAAACTGAGTAAGGGGAGGTGTAACCAGAGGCGGGACAGTTAGCACGTAGATTATACACGTCGGAGAGGCTGTAAACCTTGGAGTCCCCAACCAATGGGGTAACAAGGGAGGGAACTTGAGGATGGGAAAGGAAATACAAATCAAAGTTCTGCCTTTGCTGTGTGTGCCTGCTTGCCAGGACACCCGTTTGTGCACAAACGTTAAATAAATAGCTGCTTCACTGCTGTGTCTGACCGAGGCCTGCCTGAACCTAGAGACTTCTTCTCACCCTTCAACTTCTCAGCCACCAAAACCCACGACCCATTCCCTCAGCAGGAGGCTCACCTGAGACTCCAACTTCTCGCCGCCTTCCTTTTTCTGGGACGCTGCTCTCGGAGGGGCACTTTCTCGCCTGACCTGCTGGAGGCTGCTGCTTCTCTTCTCCCTGCTCTTCACTGGCATCTTCCGCACTGCTTCTCTGGGCTTGTTTCTTCCCCTTTCTCTTCTTTACCCGTCTCTGCCAGGCATTCTCCTTCTCCTTCCTACTCACCACAGGCAAGCAGAGGGGGAAAACAAAGCAGTTGTGTATTTTTTTAACTGCAGAAATCCCATGCAAACGTTTCACAGAAGAGACAATCCCCTGCAAAAACACGTGTTTACAAAAACCAGCACTCACAGCGACTGCAGCCGTTGGCGAGGGCCTGTGCTTGAGCTACGTCAGTAACTAAGAGTCACCTCAGTGCAGGACGCGACTCCGTGACGAAGCACGGAGCCTCCCGGACACCTGCACAGACAACACTTGGCCAGGAGCCTGTCCGCAGAGCACCAGGACAACCTGGGAACGAGAGACTTCCCCAGAAACAAGGCCTGGAACATTTCCAGTTCATCCTCAAATAACCTCCTGTGACACCACACTCATTTTCAGCCGCACGCACTGACCAGGAAGGTCATACATATTTTGTACTGTAGGGTGCTGTACGCGTAGCCTGTGTACCGGGCCATCCACAGCTATCTCACACATTAAAAGCGCTAGGATTTAAAGGCCATTTGTAGAGCTTTAATGAGAGAAACTCCGTTTAGTTTTTAGATGGCATAAAATTACATGAACAAGCCCTAGATCAACTGCTCCCACATCTAAAGCCTTCAGCTCGATGACCAGGGTAAATCAGCAGCAGGGCAAAGAAAGGTTCTGGCCCTTCTCAACACACTGAGACTTGAAATGGAAATGGTACAATGGGCTGCTGAAAACCACACTGAGAGCAACGCTTTGGCTTTATTCCGAGAGCAATGCTGACAACACACTGACGTTTTAGTTGTACCTAAACTGGGGGGAGTTCTTTGGAAGGGAAGGATCACTGCTCGGGTCGGGCTGGGTATCACTCAGCGGGTGCTGAGCAATTGTATAGGGCATCACTTGTGTTTATTGGCTTGGGTTTTTTTTTCCTTTTCCTCTTTTTTTTTCTCTCTTCTTGTTATTTCCCTTATCATTATTATCACTATCACCAGCACTAGTACACTGTGCTTCGGTTATTAAACTGTTCTTATCTCCACCCTCGGGTTTTTCATCCTTCCCTTCCTGCTCCCCATCCCGCTCCAGGAGCCAAAACCCGGCTCAGAGTCACCGACACCTCTGCACCCCCCCTCCCCCCCCGGGTGCCGGGGATCGGCTGCCCCAGCAGCACCTCCCCCCCCGGGGGGAAACAGCCCCCAGGGCCCCCCACAACAGCCCCGCTCCATCCCCAGGGCCGGAAAGCTGCGGGACCCCCACAGCTCCCAGCCCCCCATGCCCCGGCTTCGCAGCACCCCACACTCCCAGCCATCTCGCAGCCCCACTGCCCAGCGCTCGCACCCGCCCCCCGCATTCCCCCGCAGCGCCCGGCCCCACTGCCCAGAGCCTCGGGGGGCCGCAGACCCCCAGCCCCGCTCCCCGGGCTCTGCAGCGCCCCCCAGACCCGCGCCGCGCCCGCTCACCCTCACCTCCTCCCGCTCGGCCGCCGCCATTGCCGGCTGCAGCTCCGCCTCACGCCCTGGGCCCGCCTCCGCCGCAGCCAATCAGCGCACGGCTCCCCCGCGCGGGGCACGCTGGGACCTGTAGTCCGGCCTCCGGCACATGCGCAAGGCCGATAGAGTGAAAGGGGGGGGGGGGGCAGCGGGACCCCCGTGAGGGGCGGGGCCTTTCCTCATGGAGGAGCCGCCCCCCATGGGATCCCAGAGGCACCGGATGGGCTGGGGTGAAGGGACCTTAAAGCTCCTCCAGCTCCAAGCCCTGCCACGGGCAGGGACACCTTCCACATGGAAGGAGCAGCTTGCTCCGAGCCCCTGTGTCCAACCCGGCCTCCAACGCTGCCAGGGATGGGGCAGCCACAGCTCCTCTGGGCACCCTGCGCCAGCGCCTCAGCACCCTCACAGGGAAGAGCTTCCTGAGAGCTTGTGAAATACGAACTCACTCCTCTAAACGAGGTAACGAGGGTTTAGTGAGGGACAAAGTCAAGAAAGCAAAAGCGACAGCGCTGGGCGCCTGACCGCAGCCAGAGGCGCAAGGGATTAGCATTTGGTACAGGTTTATATACTTTCAGTATTACATTAGTTACATGCATATTCATAATTCCTGCACATAGGCGGGGGATATTATAACGAGCTTCAAGAATTTATTATCACAAGTCTCCTCCTCTTGGCGTCTGCGCACTGCTCTGTGGTGATTGTGAGCAGGGGGCCTGAGGATGAAGTAAACAGTCTTCCTCTTGTGAGCAGGGGTCTTCAAGATGCAGTAAGCAGTCTTTCTCACGGTGTACTTTTCACCTCTGACACAGGTGGACCCCCCAGCAACCACACAACCAGCTATATCTGTAAGTATTCTGATAACTAGCAAGGATTTAAAACAGTGTGACCTTCCTGCAAAATTTGTTGCAGAATGGGCAGACAAGGAGTATCCCAAGCTAGCAGAGCCTTGGGAGGCTCTGTCTCCAAACTAACTGATAAGGATGGTGTGAAATAACTCATTCATGTTTAGTGGGGCCACTAAAGCCTGTTATCTCACCACAGATTTACAACACAAACATTGCTCTTTAAAACTACTTTAGGAGACCAGCGTGAAACAATTAACTCATGTTTAAGTGGGGCCACTACATCCCACAGACTTACAACATAAACACTGTTCTCTTTCTACAGCCTAAGTTAGGCTAAAAAGTACTTTAACCCTATGTTTTCCAGGCACTAGCTTTCCTTACACCAAGCTTCACCCCCCCACCTTCTTTTGCCTTTACAAATTCCTTTGCTATGTGACTCCATTTAGATCAAGAGATCTGAACCTTTTTAACTTGCTGTCTGGTCTGGTATCTTTAGCGTGTTTTGTTTCTGTTATTGTAAACTCGTACAGTTACATCCAGCACGTGAGCACACCTATGATTTGAGAAAGCCAATACATTTATGTGTTCATCACACTCTCACCTCAATCCACCTCTGTGGAAAGGAAAAAGGGGATAAAATAAGCAGTAAATCGCAGCCTCCTTGTGACTTCCCAAAGCCTCCGGTTTCAGTTCTAAAGCCTCGTTCGCAGGGTCCCGAGGCTCAGGTTCAGTTTCCAAAGGCTCGGCCGCGGGGATGCTGCTGCCGGGCGGGGGGCGCACGAGCCCGGCCGCGGGGCTGGGCAGGGCCCGCTCCGCCGTTCCCCGGGCTCCCGCGGCCGCGAGACCCCCCCCGCCGGCCGCTCCGCCCGGTGGCAGCGGGCGCCCGGGGCGCGCGTGGACAGAGCCGTTGACAGCGAGGCTGCGGCGGCGGCGGCGGCAGCGGCTTTTGAGCGGCTTCTGAGCGGCTTTTGAGCGGCAGCGACTTCGGCAGCGGCTTCTGAGCGGCAGCGGCTTGGGCAGGAGCAGCGGCAGCAGCACCAGGTGAGGCGGCGGCGGCAGCTCTCGGCGGTCCGGAGCCCGCCCTCCGCCGCTCCCCGCGATGGTGCCTCCCCCGTCCCCCCAGCGTCCCCCCGCAGGGGCTCGCGGCACCGCTCCCCTCTCCCGGTACTGGCAGTGGCGGCGCTGGGCGAGCCGCCGCCGCTGGGTCTGGGTCTGGCGAGGCAGCGCCGGCCCCTGGCGCTCCCCGGCCCGCCCCCAGGCCCCGCCCCGCCTGGGGCCGGCCGGGGGCCGCCACCACCCACAGGTGCCCGGCGGAGCGCGGACCGGCGGCGGAGCGCGGACCGGCGGCGGAGCGCGGACCGGCGGCGGAGCGCGGACCGGCGGCGGAGCGCGGACCGGCGGCGGAGCGCGGACCGGCGGCGGAGCGCGGACCGGCGGCGGAGCGCCCGCTCCCTCCCCGCCCCGCAGCCTCCCGGCAGCCGCGACCCCCGAGACCCCGGAGCGCGGTGCTGCTGCGGGGGTGCCGTCACCGGCAGCGCGGTCGGGCAAGGTGCCCGTGCTCCTCCTGACCCGCATTGACCCGTCGGCCTATCTGCGCTCCGGGACCGGCGGGGAGCGGCGCGCCGCGGAGCCTCGGCCGGGAAAGGCCGGGAATGATGCGGCTCCGCTCGGCCCGGAGCGCCCGGTGGGGGCCGGCGGGGACCCCGCGCGCAGCGACAGCGGCCGCGTCTGTCGCACGGGGCACGACAAGGAGAGCTTCGAGCGGCTTTACCGCGTGGGACCGCTGCTGGGGAGAGGCGGCTTCGCGTCCGTGTACTCGGGGCTCCGCCTGTGTGACAACAGCCCGGTAAGGGCGGGCCCGGCGGCGGGCCGGGGAGGCGGCGGGGCTCGGCTCAGCTCAGCTCAGCCCAGCGCTGCCCTTGGCTCGCAGGTGGCGATCAAACAAGTGGCTCGGGAGCGCATCTCCTCGTGGGGCGAGCGGGTGAGTGCGCGGGGCCACCGGGACAGTGCGGGGCAGAGCGGGTGGGGGTGAGCCGGTGGGGCCGGCGGGGGGGAAAGTGGGACAGCGAGAGGGGAGTGGGTGTGGAGTCACCAGGGGACACGGGCCGGGTAGGGGTGCACCAGAGCATCCCTGGGGATTGCGGGGGGCACCTGCAGGAGGGCATCAGAGCATCCCAGGCAGGGAGGCACAGGAGCCCCGGGCCAGCATCGGCCCTGCTGACAGTGCCGTGGTCCCCCTGCAGCCCAGCGGCACTCGCATTCCCTTGGAGATAGCCATGTTAAGGAAGGTGCGCTCCGGCTGCAGTGCCATCATCCAGCTCCTCAGTTGGTTTGAGCTGCCCCACTCCTTTGTGCTGGTTCTGGAGCGTCCGGAGCCATCGCAGGACCTCTCCGACTTCATCAAAAAATGGAGGTTCCTGCCCGAGGATCTGGCGCGGGGCATTTTCCTCCAGGTGCTGGTGGCTGTGCGGCACTGCCACAGCCGCGGTGTCCTGCACAGGGATATCAAGCC
Organism: Pezoporus flaviventris; assembly: GCF_033815535.1. Lineage (NCBI taxonomy): Eukaryota > Metazoa > Chordata > Aves > Psittaciformes > Psittacidae > Pezoporus > Pezoporus flaviventris. The sequence continues at coordinate 30,008 of NW_026893350.1, read as the reverse complement.
CCAGAACATCATCATCAACTTGGCCACCAGAGAGGTCAAGCTTATTGACTTTGGTTGCAGCACCCTCCTCAGGGACACGGTCTACACCAAATTTAGCGGTGAGCCCACAGCCCAGGGTGCTTCCCGTACCGGGCAGTTTGTGAACAAGAGTCACGTGCTGATGACGAGGTGGCGGGTCACACCGAGTGTGCGTCCCCACGTCCGTGGGGCCACCGGTGCAGCCCCTGCACCCCTGGGGATCCGCGGGCGAGAATCCAGGAGCAGGCGGCATCTGCCTAATGAGGTGCGCCCGTATCCTGTTGTAGGAACACCTTTGTACTACCCGCCGGAGTGGTTCCGCTGGCACTGCTACCACGGCCGTCCGGCGGCGATCTGGTCCCTGGGCGTGCTGCTGTATGAGATGGTGTGCGGGGTCCTCCCCTTCCGGTGCTGCGAGGACATCGTCAGCGGGCAGCTCTTCTTCCAGCGCCGGATCTCTGTCGGTAGGTACCTGGCTTCGCAGCAGCAGGGGAAGGTCGGGGTTTAGGGGTGGCAGCTGATCTCCCTTGGTCAGCTGGAGGAGGTGGCCCATGTCCTGCCATCCTGCTCTCCTCCAAACCGAGTCATGGATCAGGAGGTCTGGGTGCAGCTCTGAGCGCACCCAGGCCTGGGCGCTGCGGACGGTGGCACAAGGTAGGCAGGAGCCTCCTGCAACTGAGCGGCAGTTCCCGGATTCTCCCCAGAATGCCAGCACCTCATCAGGTGGTGCTTGTCCATGAGAGCTCGCGACAGGCCATCCCTGGACGATGTGTTCAACCACCCTTGGCTGCAAACATCCACTGCCCCAGGAGACAGCCGCCCTCCACCCTCACAGCCTGAGCCAGCAGCTGGGCAAGTAAGCTGGGGGTGCCTCTTGGGGGGAGTGTGGGGTTTGGGGGTTTTGGCAGGTTGGGTTTTGCGGAGAGCGGGTGGTTTTGGGTGTTTGGGGGTTTTGGGAGTTTGGTGAGGTTGGGTGTTTTGGGGGTACTTTTGCAGTTATTGGGGGGCTTGTGGGGATTGGTTTCTGGGTTCTTTGGAGAGCAATAGGTGTCAGAGGGACACCTCATAAGAGTTATGTCTCCTCCTTGTAGCTGGGGCAGTGGTGAGGTTGGGCTTTAGTCTGAGGATAACGCTGGTAACACACCGATTGTATAGTGGTTTCTGGTTAGCACTTACCCCGAGCAAGGCTGATTCAGTCTCTCACGCTCTGCAGTGAGGAGAGACAAGATCTGACAGCAAAGCAACAGACAAAGCGGCTACTCCAACACCCGCCACGAGCACTGCAGCTACTCCAACACCAGCCACAACCACTGCGGTGACACCAACAATAGCGACAGGCACCGTGGCTACTCCAATGGCAAGGACTGTCACTACAGCTACAACTCCAGCAACATGCACTGCTGCTATTCCAACCAGGGCAAAAAAAGCAGTGTGGCTACTCCAAACTCAGTGACAAGCAGTGAGGCTTCTCAAACCCAAGCCACAAGCACTGCAGGTACTACAAATACAGCGACAGACACATCGGCCACTCAAACGCCGAGGACAGGCACTGTGGCTGGTGCAACCCAATTCAACATGCCCTGCAGTTAATCCAGCCCCAGGCACAAGGACTGCAGTTACTCCACCACCAGTTTTAAGCTCTGCAGCTACTCTATCTCTGGGAAGGAGCAATGGCGCTACTCTAAGGCCTGCTATGTATACAGTGGCTACGACAACCCCAGCCACAAACACTGCAGATACTCCAGTGCACGCCACAACCACTGCAGCCTCTCCAACGCCAGTGACACACACTGCTGCTCCTGGAGCCCCATCAACAAGCAGTGAGGCTTCTCCAGTGTGAGCCACAAGCACTGCGGCTTCTCACTGCCATCCACAAGCCCTGCGGCTACTGCAACCCCAGTGACTGGGACAGCGGCTACTACGTGGCAACGATAGGCATAAACACTGCAGCTATTCCAGCCACTGGAACAAGCACAGCAGCTACTGCAGTGCCAGCCACAGCAACGGGGCTACTCCAATGCTTGAGACAGACACTGCCGCTACTGCAACCTCATTGACGAGCAGTGAGGCTTCTCCAAACCAAGCCTCATGCTCTGTGGGTACTCAAAGTACTGTGACAGACACATCAGCCACTCGAATGCAAAGGACAGGCACTGTGGCTACTCCAGCCCCATCAACAAGCACTTTGGACAATCCAACCCCAGGCACAAGTACTTCAGTTGCTCCACCAGCAGTTTTCAGGTCTGCAGCTATTCCAACTCTAGGAAGATGCAATGGGGCTACTCTAAGGCCTACAACATAGGCAGTGCCTAGATCAACCCCACCCAGAAGCACTGTGGCTTCTCCAACGCCAGTGACAAACACTGCTGCTCCTCCAATGCCATCGACAAGCAGTGAGGCTTCTCCAACCCAAGCCCTAAGAACTGTGCCTGCTGCAACCATGGCAGCAGGCCCATGGGTTACTCCAATGCCAAGGACAGGTGCTGTGCCTGCTACAGCTCCAAAGACAGGCACTGCAGGTATTCCAGCCACATCAACAGTGAGGCTTCTCCAGTGCGAGCACAAGCACTGCAGCTTCTCATTGCCAGCCAGAAGCCCTGCGGCTACTGCAACCCCAGTGACTGGGACAGTGGCTACTACATGGCAACCATAGACATAAACACTGCAGCTATTCCAGCCACTGCAACAAGAACAGCAGCTGCTGCAGTGCCAGCCACAGCAACGGGGCTACTCCAATGCCTGAGACAGACACTGCCGCTACTGCAACCTCATTGACGAGCAGTGAGGCTTCTCCAAACCAAGCCACATGCACTGCGGGTACTCAAAGTACTGTGACAGACACATCAGCCACTCGAATGCAAAGGACAGGCACTGTGGCTACTCCAGCCCCATCAACAAGCACTGTGACTAATCCAACCCCAGGCACAAGCACTGCAGTTGCTCCACCACCAGTTTCCAGGTATGCAGCTATTCCAACTCTAGGAGGGAGCACTGCCGCTACTCTTCAGGCCTGCAACGTTTGCAGTGGCTAGAAGAACCCCAGGCACAAACACTGTGGCTACTGCAAATCCTACCAGAAGCACTACAGCTACTCCAGTGCCAGCCACAACCACTGCAGCCTCTCCAACACCAGTGACCCATCAACAAGCAGTGAGGCTTCTCCAAACCAAGCCCTAAGAACTGTGCCTACTGCAACCATGGCAGCAGGCACATGGGTTACTCCAATGCCAAGGACAGGTGCTGTGCCTGCTACAGCTCCAAAGACAGGCACTGCAGGTATTCCAGCCACATCAACAGTGAGGCTTCTCCAGTGCAAGCCACAAGCACTGCGGCTTCTCACTGCCAGCCACAAGCCCTGCGGCTACTGCAATCCCTGCGACTGGGACAGTGGCTACTACATGGCAACAACAGGCATAAACACTGCAGCTATTCCAGCCACTGCAACAAGCACAGCAGCTGCTGCAGTGCCAGCCACAGCAACGGGGCTACTCCAATGCTTGAGACAGACACTGCCGCTACTGCAACCTCATTGATGAGCAGTGAGGCTTCTCTAAGCCAAGCCTCATGCTCTGTGGGTACTCCCCATACCCACAACTCCCCCCAGGTGACCCTCAAGTAACCTCCTACACCCAAAACTGCTCCCAAGTGACCCCCTAGTGACCCCCAGACCAAAAACAGTTCCCCAAGTGTCCCCCAAATGAAATCCCAGACCCACAAGTGCCCTCCAAGTGCCCCCAAACACCCAGAGCTGCCCTCCAGTCATCTCCCAGACCTACAACAGCCCCACAACTGCCCCCCGAGTGACCACTCAGACCCACAACTGCCCCCAAGTGACCCCCCAGACCCACAACTGCCCCCAAGTGACCCCGCCAGACCCACAACTGCCCCCAAGTGACCGCCCAGACACACAACTGCCCCCAAGTGACCCCCCAGACCCACAACTGCCCCCAAGTGACCCCCCAGACCCACAACTGCCCCCAAGTGACCGCCCAGACACACAACTGCCCCCAAGTGACCCCCCAGACACACACCTGCCCGCCAAGAGAGCTCGCAGACCTACCTCTGCCCCCCAAGTGTTTACCCAGTGACCCCCAGAGCCATAACTGCCCCCAAATGATCCCCTCAGCCCTAAAATTGCCCCCCTAGTGGCCTCCCGGACCCACAACTGCCTCCCAAATGACCCCCCAGTGATTCCCCAGACCCAAACCTGCCTCCCAAGTGACCCCCAAGTGACTCCCCAGACCCACACCTGCCTCCCAAGTGACCCCCAAGTGACTCCCCAGACCCACACCTGCCTCCCAAGTGACCCCCAAATGACTCCCCAGACCCACAACGTCCCCACAAGAGATTTCCCTGACCTACAACTGTTTCCCAGCTGACACCCCAGTCAGCCCCAGACCCACAACTGCCCCATGTGCTCCCCAAGTGATCCCCAACACCTACAACTGCCCCTCACTGCCCCGCTCCCATCCCGTTCCCATCCCATTCCCACCCCGCTCCCATCCCGCTCCATCTTGCTCCCATCCTGTTCCCATCCCGCTCCCATCCCGTTCCCATCCCTCTCCCATCCCAGCTCCATCCTGTTCCCATCCCTCTCCCATCCTGGCTCCATCCCATTCCCATCCTGTTCCCATCCCGCTCCCATCCCGGTCCCATCCCGGCTCCATCCCGTTCCCATCCAGCTCCCATCCCGCTTCCATGCCGCTCCCATCCCGTTCCCATCCCGCCGCTCCATCCCGCTCCATCCCTTTCCCATCCCATTCCCATCCCGCTCCCATCCCGTTGCAATCCCACTCCTATCCCGCTCCCATCCCGTTCCCACCCCGCTCCCATCCCGTTGCCATCCCATTGCTATCCCGTTCCCATCCCAACTCCATCCCGCTCCCATCCCGTTCCCGTCCCGCTCCATCCCGTTCCCATCCTATTCCCGTCCCGCTCCCATCCCGTTCCCATCCCGCTCCATCTCGTTCCCATCCTGTTCCCATCCTGGCTCCATCCTGCTGCCATCCCAGCTCCATCCCGCTCCCATCCCATTCCCATCCCGGCTCCATCCCGTTCTCATCCCGCTCCCATCCCGTTCCCATTCCGCTCCCGTCCTGGCTCCATCCCACTCCCACCCTGCTCCCGTCCCGGCTCCATCCCGCTGCCATCCCGCTCCCATCCCGCTCCCATCCTGTTCCCATCCCGTACCCATCCCGCTCCCACCCCGTTCCCACCCCGCTCCCATCCCACTCCTATCCCGCTCCCATCCCGTTCCCACCCCGCTCCCATCCCGTTGCCATCCCATTGCTATCCCGTTCCCATCCCAACTCCATCCCGCTCCCATCCCGTTCCCGTCCCGCTCCATCCCGTTCCCATCCTATTCCCGTCCCGCTCCCATCCCGTTCCCATCCCGCTCCATCTCGTTCCCATCCTGTTCCCATCCTGGCTCCATCCTGCTGCCATCCCAGCTCCATCCCGCTCCCATCCCATTCCCATCCCGGCTCCATCCCGTTCTCATCCCGCTCCCATCCCGTTCCCATCCCGCTCCCGTCCTGGCTCCATCCCACTCCCAACCTGCTCCCATCCCGGCTCCATCCCGCTCCCAACCCGCTCCCATCCCGCTCCCATCCCGTTCCCATCCCGTACCCATCCCGCTCCCACCCCGTTCCCACCCCGCTCCCATCCCACTCCTATCCCGCTCCCATCCCGTTCCCACCCCGCTCCCATCCCGTTGCCATCCCATTGCTATCCCGTTCCCATCCCAACTCCATCCCGCTCCCATCCCGTTCCCGTCCCGCTCCATCCCGTTCCCATCCTATTCCCGTCCCGCTCCCATCCCGTTCCCATCCCGCTCCATCTCGTTCCCATCCTGTTCCCATCCTGGCTCCATCCCGCTGCCATCCCAGCTCCATCCCTCTCCCATCCGGCTCCATCCCGCTCCCATCCCGTTCCCATCCTGCTCCATCCCGCTCCTACCCCGCTCCCACCCCCTTCCCACCCCGCTCCCATCCCGCTCCATCCCGTTCCCATCCCGGCCTCATCCCGCTCCCATCCCCCTCCCATCCTGCTCCCATCTTGTTCCCATCACGCTCCCATCCCGGCTCCATCCCGCTCATATCCCGCTCCATCCCGTTCCCATCCCGGCCCCATCCCGCTCCCATCCCATTCCCATCCCGGCTCCATCCCGTTCTCATCCCGCTCCCATCCCGTTCCCATCCCGCTCCCGTCCTGGCTCCATCCCACACCCACCCTGCTCCCATCCCGGCTCTATCCCGCTCCCATCCCGCTCCCATCCCGCTCCCATCCTGTTCCCATCCCGTACCCATCCCGCTCCCACCCCGTTCCCACCCCGCTCCCATCCCACTCCCATCCCGCTCCCATCTTGTTCCCATCCCGCTCCATCCCATTCCCATCCCGCTCCCATCCCGCTCCCATCTCGGCTCCCATCCCGTTCCCATCCTGACTCCGTCCCGTTCCCACCCCGCTCCCATCCCGCTGCCATCCCACTCCCATCTCGGCTCCCATCCCGTTCCCATCCCGACTCCGTCCCGTTCCCACCCCTCTCCCATCCCGCTGCCATCCCGTTCCAATCCTGCTCCCATCCCGGCTCCATCCCGTTCTCATCCCGCTCCCATCCCGTTCCCATCCTGCTCCCATCCTGGCTCCATCCGACTCCCACCCCGCTCCCATGCCGCTCCCACCCCGCTCCCATCCCAGCTCCATCCCGCTCCCATCCTGCTCCCATCCCGTTCCCATCCCATTCCCATCACACTCCCACCCCGTTCCCACCCCGTTCCCATCCCGCTCCATCCCGCTCCCATCCCGTTCCCATCCCGCTCCATCCCGGCCCCATCCCGCTCCCATCCCCCTCCCATCCCGTTCCCATCCCGCTCCATCCCAGTCCCATCCCGCTCCCATCCCGCTCCATCCCGTTCCCATCCCGGCCCCATCCCGCTCCCATCCCGCTCCCATCCCGTTCCCATCCCGCTCCATCCCGGCCCCATCCCGCTCCCATCCCCCTCCCATCCCGCTCCCATCCTGGCTCCATCTCGCTCCCATCCCGCTCCATCCCGTTCCCATCCCACTGACATCCCGCTCCCATCCCGTTCCCATCCCGCTCCATCCCGTTCCCATCCCGGCCCCATCCCTTTCCCATCCTGCTCCCATCCCGGCTCCATCCTGTTCCCATCCCGCTCCCATCCCATTCCCATCCCACTCCCATCCCGCTCCCATCTCGTTCCCATCCCGCTCCCATCCCGTTCCCATCCCGCTCCCATCCCGCTCCCATCCCGTTCCCATCCCGCTCCCACCCCGTTCCCACCCCGCTCCCATCCCGCTCCATCCCACTCCCATCCCGCTCCATCCCGGCCCCATCCCGCTCCCATCCCCCTCCCATCCCGCTCCCGTCCCGTTCCCATCCCGCTCCCATCCCGGCTCCATCCCGCTCCCATCCCGCTCCATCCCGTTCCCATCCCGGCCCCATCCCGCTCCCATCCTGCTCCATCCCGGCCCCATCCCGCTCCCATCCCCCTCCCATCCCACTCCCATCCCGCTCCATCCCGTTCCCATCCCGGCCCCATGCCGCTCCCATCCCGTTCCCATCCTGCTCCATCCTGGCTCCATCTCGCTCCCATCCCGCTCCATCCCGTTCCCATCCCGCTCCCATCCCCCTCCCATCCCGCTCCCATCCCGTTCCCATCCCGCTCCCATCCTGGCTCCATCTCGCTCCCATCCCGCTCCATCCCGTTCCCATCCTGCTGCCATCCCGCTCCCATCCTGTTCCCATCCCGCTCCATCCCGTTCCCATCCTGGCCCCATCCCTTTCCCATCCTGCTCCCATCCCGGCTCCATCCTGTTCCCATCCCGCTCCCATCCCATTCCCATCCCACTCCCATCCCGCTCCCATCTCGTTCCCATCCCACTCCATCTCGTTCCCATCCCGCTCCCATCCCATTCCCATCCCGCTCCCATCCCGCTCCCATCCCGCTCCCATCCCGTTCCCATCCCACTCCCACCCCGCTCCCACCCCGCTCCCATCCCGCTCCCATCCCGGCTCCATCTCGCTCCCATCCCGCTCCATCCCGGTCCCATCACGCTCCCATCCCCCTCTCATCCCGCTCCCATCCCGTTCCCATCCCGCTCCCATCCCGGCTCCATCCCGCTCCCATCCCGCTCCATCCCGTTCCCATCCCGGCCCCATCCCGCTCCCATCCTGCTCCCATCCCGTTCCCATCCTGCTCCATCCCGGCCCCATCCCGCTCCCATCCCCCTCCCATCCCGTTCCCATCCCGGCCCCATCCCGCTCCCATCCCGTTCCCATCCTGCTCCATCCCGGCCCCATCCCCCTCTCATTCCGCTCCCATCCCGTTCCCATCCTGCTCCCATCCCGGCTCCATCTCGCTCCCATCCCGCTCCATCCCGTTCCCATCCCGCTCCCATCCCGCTCCCATCCCGCTCCCATCCCGTTCCCATCCCGCTCCATCCCGTTCCCATCCTGGCCCCATCCCTTTCCTATCCTGCTCCCATCCCGGCTCCATCCCGTTCCCATCCCACTCCCATCCCGCTCCCATCTCGTTCCCATCCCGCTCCCATCTCGGCTCCCATCCCTTTCCCATCCCGACTCCGTCCCGTTCCCATCCCGCTCCCATCCCGCTCCATCTCGTTCCCATCCCGTTCCCATCCCACTCCCATCCCGCTCCCATCCCGCTCCCATCCCGTTCCCATCCCGCTCCCATCCCGCTCCCATCCCGCTCCCATCCCGTTCCCATTGATACAGAGGGTTGACCAATGTACAGGGGGGTAGTACAGGGATATTGTACAAGGGGGTTGTACAGGGGGGTTGTACAAGGGGGTTAGAGGAATTTGCTTGCTTAAACAAAAGTATTGTCTGTTGTAAATGCCTGCTGAGCAGAACAAAGGCACCTGGTCCTATTGATAAGGAAAAGCAGACACCTGGTCCTATTGGTAAGCAGCTATTGATAAGGAAAAGCAGACACTTGGTCCTATTGATAAGCAGCTATTGATAAGGAAAAGCAGAGGCCTGAATCTACTAACAAGGGGAGAAGCAGATGGTTTATGGCTGGGATACCGGGCCAAACCCTGAGGCCATATGTGAAGACTGAAAGGTGAAAAGTGCAAGGAGAGGAAGACTCATTTACTTCATCTTGAAGACCCCTACCCACAGGAGGAAGACTCAGTTACTTCATCTTGAGACCCCTGCCCATGACCAGAGGGGGCGATGCGCAGGCGCGGAGGACCTTCTGGCTCATTATAATACAAAGCGGGGATAGGATATGAATATGTATAGGTGTATTGTGCAACCTTATGAATATGTATAACTTTAGAGGATAAATGTAGAGGGAAACAACACTGAGGTACGCATGACTTTGAGGAATTATCCCCATGCGTCTCAGCGCTGAATAAAAGCATTCCTACTTTACAACTTCTAACAAGTTGTGGAGTTTATCCGCGCGTCACCATCCCTCTCCCATCCCGCTCCCATCCCTCTCCCATCCCGTTCCCATCCCGCTCCCATCCCGTTCCCATCCCGCTCCCATCCCACGTTTTCCTTTCCACATCCCCCCCCCCCCCCCTCCGCTCCCCCCAGTCTCGGCGCGCCCGGCCCCTTCCCGCCATCCCCTCCGTGGCGCCGGCTCTGACGTCATCCCCCCGCGCCGCCCGCTGTCATGGCGGCGGTGCAGGCGGAGGATCCTGTCGAGGGCTGGAGCTCACCCACGTCTGCCCCGGGAGCAGGGTCAGGCCCCACAGCTCTGCTCCTGCCAGCGCTGCCGAGCCCTGCACTCACTCGATGGTGCCATCGGAGCGCCCCACACAGCGCAGCACGGGCTGGGCCGTTGCTCTGGCTCCGGCAGAGGCACAACTGCCTCGGGAAGCTGCCAGCGAGCAACGAGAGCTGAGAAGCGGCTGCAGAAGGGCTCTGCTGTGGGGCTGAAAGCCAAGGGTGCTGCAGGGAAAGGAAAGGAAGGGAAGGGAAAGGAGAGGAGAGGAGAGTAAAAAGACTGCAGAGCCTCAGCCCTTGGGCTTCCTTCAGAGGAGGTGGCGGTGCTGCCCTCCATCCTGGCTGTTCTCCAGGCCTGACCTGCCCTCAGGGGGCTGCAGGGGCCTCTGCCGAGGCCAGCAGCAGAGACAGGATGTTCTGCACAAATGTCTGCCCCTGATCCTGGGCCTGACTCGGTGCTGAGAGCTCTTCTGCAGCCAAATGGGGATCGTGTTTTGCAGTCACGCGGTCACAGCCTGGTTTGGGGTGGAAGGGACCTTAAAGCTCACCCAGTCCCAACCCCTGGGTGCCCAGTGGCCATGGGCACGATGCTGCCGCCATCACCAAGCCGTGGCGGTCGCTGTGGATTTGCCCGTTGTGACGGGGCCCCCACGGTGAGCGTGGGCTCTTTAAGGAGCGAGAGCCTTGCAGAAGAGACCCCTCTCTCAGGAGGCTGCATCTCCCGTGGCTGCCCTGCACATCCAGGTACGTGTTCTTTGACTTTGCAATCCTGTTTTAGTGTTGGCCTCAAACACATTGTGGGTGCAAAGCAGGAGCCGTCTGTGTGCAGGAGCTGCTGGTGTCAGAGGAGATGAGAAGGTGTCAGGACCCACCGGGCTTAAAAGCATTTATATTAGTGTGTATAATTTGTAATGATAATACATATGTTACCGTTAAAGTCATTCAGAAAAACTAAGACACACACACACACACACACACACACACATATATGTCTGAGCCTGTAACGCTGTGGCAGTTCTGTAAAGTCCACTTGCCAGCAGTCTTGTGGACAATTGCCTTTGTTGTTCCAGGTGGGGGGCCTCTTAGCATCGTAAACGAGGTTCACACTTCTTTATAACACTTTTATAATTCCAGTCATTTGCATACTCAGAACTTGGAGCTTTAAAGCCTCAGTCATTGATTTTGTTCCCCCTTGTGTTGCCTGGTGGTTTTCTTCTCATAAGTGGTTGGGCAGCTATTACTTGCCTGTTTGGTAAGTGGGTTTGGTAACCCACCATCCTTCATCGTGTTTCTTGGCTCCTAAGACTAGGTAATTTTCCATCCTCTGTTTGATAACTTGGAACTTCATTATCCAAGCTGTGATACTGATGAGGCAATATTAATGAAAGGTCCCCACCCACAGCTTCTTTGGCTGCTTTGTCAGCAATGTCATTACCGATATTCACTGGAGTGTTATCAAACTGATGTGCCTTAAAAGCAAATTTTGACTTTCTGACAATTTCGGAAGTCTCAGTAGCACCACCAGCTCAGCTTTCTGTGCTGATGTGTTGGGGGAGGAGGAATGCAGGGCTTTAGTGTCTCTTATGTTTGGTTTAGCTCTATTATGTTATGGTCTGTAAACAGTTGTGAGTCAGCTCTCCTGCTTCTGGATCTGTTTTCAAAACCACTGCTGGTTCTAAAGGTTTGATACTTTCAACTCTACGTCCTCTTGTCATAGAAGCGCAGCCTGCCTGGGGAAAGCCACTGACTACTTTTCTGTTCCAGAGTGGTTATTAGCATGTGAAGTACAAATACAGACCATTTTTGTCCCAATGTATTCAATACATTTTTCTGTTAGAGGCTCTAGTTCTTTTCTTGCTTCCAGTTTTATAGGATACTGTTTCTGTCTTAGCAGTGTGATGTTTGGTTTTAGAAGAATAGTTACTGCTGCTGCATCTCGTGATTGTCCTGGTGCTCTGGCAGCCCATACTTGCAGATACACCCGCTTCCTCTGGGATATCTGGCTCAGTACCTGGTTTCTGTAACATAAAAACTCGGGCCTCCACAGACTTTTCATCAGGAACATGTACCTGAATTTTCTTTCTTTAACCCTAATTGCTGCATGTAATTTACTCAGTGTGCTGTTATCCAATAGCAGCACAGGGCACTCAGGCATGCAAAGGAATTTATGGGTCAACATCTGTTTGCCAGTTTCTCAAATGTAAAGGAAGGCCGGGTTCCTGTCCGCCTGTGGCACCAGTGCCTGAAGCTGTTTGTTTGCTTAATTGCCCTTTACAAGTATTTATAACAGAATAAGTAGTTTCTGTTTCTACAAGAACTTTTACCTTCTCATTCCCCAACCTAACTGTAGCCAGGGGCTCTGCTGGGCTGGGATTCAAATCTTCCCCCACTCCTCCTCAGTCTTCCTCTAGAGTAATAATTCTCTCTGCCTGTCCTGACGTTCCACTAAATCTCCACTGTTTATTTTGATTCTGAGGGCATTTTCCCTTTGAGTGCAACCTGTGGAGTCTGTTCACAAACCTTTCCATGTAATCCTTGTTTCCTCCCCTCCCTTTCTTGGGGGATAGCTACAGGCAGCAATTTTTCTCTCTCTTCTTTCCCCTAAAGATTCCAGTTTTACTCTGGAGCTTATCTTATGCTCCCGCATATATATTAACAGATTCCTAGTTGAAACCTGACACACTATAACCCACAAAACGCAATATTGTATTATATTAATAATTATATTAATTCTATCAATAATAGATATATTAATAATCAGGGACTGAAAGCCCTCCCCAGTACCATTGAACCATTTGAACCATTGCAGAGAACTTGCACCAGAGCAATATTGGTCCGATTGTGATAAGTCTCCAAAGCCACATCCATTATTTTTACCAAATCACATTGGTCCTCCCCCTTAAGCTTTTGTACCTTTTTCCTTATGTTTTCCATGGATTGACTTTTTGTTAACTGGCCTAACTCTTTCCTTCTTTCCTCTGATTCAGGATCAATATTAGTATATTTAGACATCACCTCTTTTAATCTTCCCATGAATCCAGCAGTTGATTCATTTACATCTGGCTTTATTTCATATAGCTTAGACCAGCTCACTGCCTTGGGGACCGCATTCCTAGTACTGACTAAAATCTACCTCCGATATTGTTTCAAAGCTTGCCTGTCCCAGTTAGGATTGGGGGTAGGAATGTGAAGATTCACTGTACCTATCGCTGTGCCTGCTGTTATTTGTTGCTCTACTGCGGTCCGAGCCGTACGAATAATCGTATTTCTGTCAACACTCTGAAAGCATGATGTGTAATTACCAGCCACTTGTTTCCAACTCTTCAAATCTATAATGGTAAAGGGAATCTTCATCATGAGCAGACCATCATTACGCACAGCTTGTCTTAAAGGTGCAATCACAGTTTCGCCTCATTTTCCCCTAGTTTGCCTTGCTGTAAGGCAAAATCCTTCAGCCCGACCCCCCTATATCTCAGGTGCCTGTGCTGGTGCTTGTGCTTGATCCTCATTGTCAGCACCTTCAGCCCCATTATTCACAATACCCCTTCTCCAGGGGCCTACCATCAAATCCAAATCCTCCTCCACATTCCTCAGATGTTTAGTGCATAACTGCCCTGTGGTGCACAAAGACCAATGGCATTTAAGCAAATTTTACTGTCTTTCTCCAAGGACAATACTGACAGGTCCTGGAGCGCAAAATGAAAACTGCAATCCTTTTGCTGTTCCAGATGATATCTCAAAGTAAAAAACATTTCTGCATAATCTGCTTCATCCCACTTTCCTTCTCGTCTCAAGAATGACATGTGACAGTATTTTACCAGAGTCTCCTGAGTAACCGAACCCCTCGGGGCTCCACCGCTTTGTTCCGGTCTCCCGAGTGACTGAACTACGCAGGGGTTCACCGATTTGTTTGCAGTGTTGTGAAATGCAACCCAGTGGGGATTTCTTCAAACCCCCCTTTGGAGGCAGTGGTACCCATGATCCTGACCTCCACCAAATACCAAAGTCCAGACAACCAAAACTAAACTGCCTTTTACCCACCGCGCAGGGCGTCCCTCTCTGCCTTACGTGGAAAGGGGCCAAAAAGAATGCCTTTTTAAAGACATTAAATGGGGGTCTCCCCGAGGTCCCGCGTTGGTCCTTCAGGCAAACTCCCCCGATGCCAGCGTGAAGGTCCCAGGGACTCCCCGGATCCATGGGAAACACGGCTGAGTGTCCCTGTTCAGGCGCCAAATTGTTACCCTAAAAGTCGGTCAGAGAAACTCTCTAAGGCTCAATTTGGACTTTCAGAAAGCAGCATTCTTTATTGCAGCGCTGGGCGCACACACGAATCCTTTCACAAGGGTGAGCACACCTGGTACTTGCCGACAGTAGCTCTATATTTAACATACTCATGCATATTCACAGCTTTTCCAACAACTGGTTCTAATATTTGCATCCTAATTACGCATGCGCTTTCTTGCTGAGTGGGGTCTTTGGTGGGCACCGATAGTCTTCCTCACTGTGTTTACTGAATGACCTCAGTGCTTGCTCAAGCTCGCAAGGTCCTAGTGCCCAGTTAGCAGTTGCTATGTCCTTGCTTCTGCTCTGTTCCGGTCTTGCCCCACGCTGGGCACCGCTCTGCTGTCTTGAAGGCTGGCATCCGTGGTCTTATTTACTGTCTCCTTAGGTGTTACCAGTCCCATGATGTTCCTTCCCCCATCAGCCAAACCTTCCTTTCTCTCTACATGTTAGTAAGGTAGAACAATTTGGCCTATTCTCCTATGCTAGAGGCGCACACACTGTTGTTAGTGTAAGATTTAAGGTTACAATGCATTCAAAGAGAATCGGCTGCCCTGGGATTGATGGACCCCCCATTCTTGGTAGACGGGGAGTCCCTCAGAAAACTTAGCCATCCTGAAGAGTTCTGGGGACCAGCCTGAATCCCAAAATCCTCCCTGCATCCCCCCAGACCCAAAGCCCACAGCTCCAAAGCCGCCCCGGCTCAGCACAGTGGCACAGACTTGCTAAAAAAGGGGTGTCCCAACAAGTGGTGTTCCCCCAACACCTGCCCTGGGGGCCCATCAAGATGCGAACACACAGGGGGGACCCCAACATTGCTTTTGGTTCAGTAGTGAATGAAGTGGGCCAGAGGGGGTGGATCCCCCAAAAGGGGCACCCCAATGAAGGGGCAAACCAAAACCACGCTGCACCCCAAAAGGGCCCTGGAAGCACCCAAAGCAATCGTGGTGCCCCCTAAATCCTAGGGTAACCCCAAATCTCCCTGAAGCAGCACAAAAGCAGGCAGGACCCCCAAGTGGGGGCCTGGGGCAGCACAAAAGTCACCCACACCCTTCCATCACCCTGGCCCCCCCAGATGAACCCAGAGACCCAAAATCCTGGAGGGGCTCCACCAAACACCCACCCCCAACTGAGGGTACCCCAGAAAAGCCGCTCCCCCCCTCCAATGCCACCCAGCCCCAAATTGCTTCTTGTTGCTCCCAAACCACACCTCATGGGGCATCCCAGCTCCCCCGTCTCTGGTATCAGGGAGTTGGGGGTGCCAGCCCCGGAGTGGGGGTTGCCTAATTTGGGATGTCCCATCAAAAGACCAAGGAGGTGTGGTGGGGGATGGAGGGTAGGAAGCTCTGCAGAGGGATCTGGGCAGGCTGGATCCATGGGCTGTGGCCAATGTGTTGAGGGTCAAGAAGGCAAAGTGCAGGGTCCTGCGCTTGGGCCACAACAACCCCCTGCAACGCTCCAGGTTTGGGGAAGAGGGGCTGAAAACTGCTCATGGGAAAGGAGCTGGGGGTGCTGATTGATGGAGCTGAACATGAGCAGCTTGTGCCCAGGCAGCCAGGAAGCTCCCAGCATCCTGGCCTGGATCAGCACCAGTGCGGCAGCAGGGCCGGGGCAGTGGTTGTGCCCCTGCACTGAGCACTGAGGCCGCACCTCGAATCCTGGGTTCAATTCTGGGTCCTTCACTACAAGAGAGACATTGAGGTGCTGGAGGGGGGCAAAGAAGGGCAGCGGAGCTGGTGCAGGGCCTGGAGCACAGGGGTGATGGGGAAGGTCTGAGGAACCTGAGGGGTTCAGTCTGGAGAAGAGAAGGCTCAGGGGGGACCTGATTGCTCCCTACAACTGCCTGACAGTAGGATGGAGCCAAGAGGGGCTGGGCTCTGCTCCCAAGGAACAAGGGATGGGACAAGAGGAGATGGCCTCAAGCTGCACCAGAGGAGGTTTAGATGGAGCTGAGGAACAATTTGTCCAGGAAGCTAGGGACCAGGTTAGAAAAGCTGAGGCCCAGTTAGAATTAAAATAGGCTAGGGAAGTTAAGGAAAACTGGAAGGAATTCTTCAGGTACGTAGCAAATAAAAAACAGACTCAGGAAGCTCTCAGGAGAACTGGCTACACAGGATTTGGAGAAGGCTGAGGTTCTGAATGACTTCTTTGCCTCAGTCTTCACTGGCCAAGGCTCTGACCGCACCACCCGAGTCTTGGAAGGCAGACGCAGGGACTGTGAGAATGAAGACCTTGCGCCCACTGTAGGAGAGGAACTGGTTTGAGACCATCCTAAAAATCTGAACGTGCACAAGTCCGTGGGTCCTGATGAGATCCATCCGCGGGTCCTGAAGGAGCTGGAGAATGAAGTTGTGAAGCCGCTGGCCATCGTATTTGAGAAATCATGGCAGTCAGGTGAAGTTCCCGATGACTGGAAAAAGGGAAATACAACCCCCATTTTCAAGAAGGGGAAAATGGATGACCCGGGGAATTACAGAGCAGTCAGTCTCACCCCTGAGCCTGGCAACATCTTGGAGCAGATTCTCCTGGAAGGCATGCTAAGGCACATGAAAATCAACAAGGTGCTTGGTGACAGCCAGCAGGGCTTCACTGAGGGGAAATCCTGCCTGACCAATTTGGTGGCCTTCTATGATGGGTCTACAGAACTGATGGACAGGGGTAGAGCAGTTGATGGCATCTACCTGGACTTGTGCAAAGCGTTTGACACTGTCCCACACGACATCCTTGTCTCTAAATTGGAGAGACATCAATTTGATGGACGGACCACTGGGTGGATAAAGAACTGGCTGGATGGCTGCACACAAAGAGCTGTGGTCAATGGCTCAATGTCCGGCTGGAGACCAGTAACGAGTGGTGTCCCTCAGGGATCGGTGTCGGGACCGGTCTTGTTCAACATCTTTGTTGCTGCCATGGACAGTGGGATTGAGCGCGCCCTCAGCAAGTTTGCCGATGACACCGAGCTGTGTGGTTCGGTTGATACCCTGGAGGGAAGGAATGCCATCCAGAGGGACCTCGACACGCTTGTGAGGTGGGCTGATGCCAACCTCATGGAGTTTAACCATGACAAGTGCAAGGTCCTACACCTGGGTCGGAGCAATCCCAGGCACAGCTACGGGTTGGGCAGAGAAGAGATTCAGAGCAGCCCTGCGGAGAAGGACTTGGGGGTGTTGGTTGATGAGAAAATGAACATGAGCCAGCTTCAGTGTGCGCTTGCAGCCCACAAAGCCAACCGTATCCTGGGCTGGATCAAAAGGAGCGTGACCAGCAGGTCGAAGGAGGTGATCCTGCCCCTCTACTCTGCTCTTGTGAGACCTCACCTGGAGCATTGTGTGCAGTTCTGGTGTCCTCAACATAAAAAGGACATGGAACTGTTGGAACAAGACCAGAGGAGGCCACAAGGATGATCAGGGACTGGAGCACCTCCCGTATGAAGACAGGCTGAGGAAGTTGGGGCTGTTCAGCCTGGAGAAGAGAAGGCTGCGTGGAGACCTCATAGCAGCTTCCAGTATCTGAAGGGGGCCTATAGGGATGCTGGGGAGGGACTCTTCATTAGGGACTATAGTGAAAGGACAAGGGGTAACGGGTTAAAAGTTAAACAGGGGAAGTTTAGATTGGATCTAAGGAGGAAATTCTTTCCTGTGAGGGTGGTGAGGCACTGGAATGGGTTGTCCAGGGAGGTTGTGAATGCTCCATCCCTGGCAGTGTTCAAGACCAGGTTGGACGAGGCCTTGGGTGCCATGGTTTAATGTGAGGTGTCCCTGCCCATGGCAGGGGGGTTGGAACTGGATGATCTTAAGGTTCTTTCAAACCCTAACTATTCTATGATTCTATGATTCTAAAACCAGCCCCAAAACACCCCAAAACTAACTTGTCCTGCTTCTCCGAGGAGATACAGGGTCAGAGCCTCAAAACAGCCCCAAAACAGGACAAAACCACCCCAAAAACACCGTGTCCTGCTTCTCCTGTGGATACGGGGTCAGAGCCACAAAACAGACCCAAAACAGCCACAAAACATGACAAAAACCAGGCAAAAACCAGCCCAAAACACACATAGCAAACTCCAAAACAGGCCAAAACCACACCAAAATCACCTTGTCTTGCTTCTCCTATGGGATACAGGGTCAGAGCCCCCAAACAGACCCAAAACAGGCCAAAAACACTCAAAACCCACCAAAAGAGACCCAAAACAGTCCAAAACCTCCTTATCCTACTTCTCCAATGGGATACAGGGTCAGAGCATCAAAACAGAACAAAAACAGGACAAAAACAACCCTAAACACCCCAAAACCCAGCCCAAAACCACCTAGTCCTGCTTCTGCTATGGGATACAGGGTCAGAGCCCCCAAAAAGCCCCCAAAAAGAGAAAAAAGCATTCCAAAACCACTAAAACAGCCCCAAAATACCCCAAAACCACCCTGTCCTCCTTCTCCTATGGGATACAGGGTCAGACCCCAAAACACCCCAAAAACAGGACAAAACCACTCCAAAACCACCTTGTCCTGCTTCTCCTTTGGAATAGAGGGTCAGAGCCCCAAACAGACCCAAAACTGCCTCAAAACACCCCAAAAACCACCCCAAGGCCAACTTCTCCTGCTTCTCCTATGGGACACAGGGTCAGAACCCAGTAACAGCCCCAAAACAGGACAAAAACAACACAAAACACGCCCAAAACCATCCTAAAGCCACGTAGTCCTCCTTCTCCTTTGGGATACAGGGTCAGAGCCCCAAAACATCCTCAAAACCACCTTGTCCTGCTTCTCCTATGGGATACAGGGTGAGAGCTGCAAAACAGCCCAAAAAACGCCAAAAACAACCAAAAACACCCCAAAACCACCCCTATGGTGGTTTGCTTGTCCTGCTTCTGCTATGGGATACAGGGTCAGAGCCCCCAAACAGCTCCAAAACAGCCCCAAAACAAGCGAAAACCAGCCCAAAAGAAACAAAGTAAACCCCAAAACAGGCCAAAACCAGCCCAAAATCACCTTGTCCCTCTTCTCCTGTAGGATACAAAGTCAGAGCCCCGAAACACACCCAAAACACACCCAAAACGACCCCAAGGTCACATTTTCCTGTTCTCCACTGGGACACAGGGTCAGAACCCGAAAACAGACCTAAAACAGGACAAAACACAAAACCATTCCAAACCAACCTTAAACCACCCTAAAACCACCCCAAAATCATGTTCTCCTGCCGGATACAGGGTCAGCGCCCCAAAACAGACCAAAACCAGGCCAAAACCAACCCAAAACACGCCAAAACCCACCCCCAAACCACCTTGTCCTCTTTCTCGTATGGGATGCAGGGTCAGAGCTCCAAAACAGATCCAAAACAGCCTCAAAACACCCCAAAAAACACCCCAAGGCCACCTTATTCTGCTTCTCCTATGGGACACAGGGTCAGAACCCAACAGAGCCCTAAAACAGGACAAAAAGAACCCAAAACGATTTAAAACCACACCAAACCACCCTAAAACCACCCCAAAACCACCTTGTCCTGTTTCTCCTGTGGGATACAGAGTCAGAGCCCAGAAACAGACAGAAAAAAAGGCCAAAAACAACCCAAAACACCCCAAAACGACCTTGTCCTGCTTCTACTATGGGATAAAGGGTCAGAGCCCCAAAAGAGCTCAAAACCGGCCAAAAACAGTCAAAAACCAACAAAACAGGACCTAAACCACCCCAAAACCTCCTTGTCCTGCTTCTCCTATAGGATACAGGGTCAGACCCTCAAAACAGACCAAAAACAGGATGAAAACAACCCAAAACACCCCAAATCCACCTTGTCCTGCTTCTGCTGTGGGATACAGGGTCACAGCCCCATAACATCCACCAAAAAGAGAAAAAAATACCCCAAAACCCTAAAACAGCCCCAAAACACCTCAAAACCACCCTGTCCTGCTTCTCCTATGGGATACAAGGTCAGACCCAAACCACCCCAAAACCATCGCCAAAACCCCCAAACAAACCCAAAAACAACTTCTCCTGCTTCTCCTATGGAACACAGGGTCAGAGCCCCAAAACAGTCCAAAAGCAGGCCAAACCACCACAAAACCAACTTGTCCTGCTTCTCCTATGGGACACAGGGTCAGCACAGGGTCAGAGCCTCAAAACAGACCCAAAACAGGCCAAAAAAAGCCCCAAACACCCCAAAAACCAGGACAAAACCACCTGGTCCTCCTTCTGCTATGGGATACAGTGTCAGGGCCCCAAAAAAGACCTAAAACAGAACAAAACCACCGCAAACCAACCCCAAAACCACCTTGTCCTGCTTCTCCTATGGGATACAGGGTCAGAGCACCAAAAAAGACACAAAACATGACAAAAATAGGACAAAACCACCCCAAAACCATATTGTCCTGCTTCTCCTGTGGGGTACAGGGTCGGAGCATCAAAGCAGACTCAAAACAGGCCAAAAACTGGAAAAAAAACAGGCCAAAACACCCAAAGCAAACCCCAAAACAGGCCAAAAGCACGCCAAAACCACCTTGTCCCGCTTCTTCTGGGGGGTACAAAGTCAGAGCCCCAAAACTGACTCAATACAGGACAAAAACAACCCAAAACACGCCAAAAAACACGCCAAAACCACCTTGTCCTGCTTCTGCTGTGGGATACAAAGTCAGAGCCCTAAAACTGACTCAAAACAGGACAAAGACGACCCAAAACACGCCAAAAACCACCCCAAAACCACCTTCTTTTGCTTCTCCTGTGGGACACAGGGTCAGAGCCCCAAAACAGACCCAAAACAGGAAAAAAACAACCCAAAACACCCCCTGAACAGCCCAAAATCACCCTGTCCTGCTTCTCCTATGGCATACAGGGTCAGAGCCTCAAAACAGACCCAAAACAGGCCAAAAAACAGCCCACAACACCCCCAAAACCAGGACAAAACCACCTTGTCCTCCTTCTGCTACGGAACACAGGGTCAGAGCCCCAAAACAGGCCAAAACCAGTCCAAACCACCCCAAAACCACCTTCTCCTGCTTCTCCAATGGGATACAGGGTCAGAGCCCCAAAACTGACCCAAAACATGACAAAAACATGCCAAAACCCCCAAAAACGCTCCAAAACATCTCAAAACCTCCTTCTCCTGCTTCTCCTATGGGATACAGGTTCAGAGCCTGAAAACAGACCCAAAACAGGCACAAAAAAAAACAAAACACCCCCAAAACCACCTTGTCCTGCTTCTCCTATGGGATACAGGGTCAGAGGCCCTAAACACCCCCAAAACAGGACAAAAGTACCCCAAAACCAACTTGTCCTGCTTCTCCTCTGGGATACAGGGTCAGAGTTCCAAAACAGACCCAAAACAGGACAAAAACAACCCAGAACACCCCAAAAACCATCCCAAAACCCCCTTGTCCTGCTTGTCCTATGGGATACAGAGTTGCAGCCCCAAAACAGGACAAAAACATCACAAAACCACTCCCAAAACACCCCTAAACCACCCCAAAACCACCCGAAATCCATTTTGTCCTGGTTCTCCTGTGGGATACAAACTCAGAGCCCCAAAACAGACCCCAAAAAGCCCAAAAACACCACAAAAAACAGCCGAAAACAACCCCAAAACAACCTTCACATGCTTCTGCTGTGGGATTCAGGGTCAGAGGCCTAAAACATCTCCAAAACAGGCCAAAATCACTCAAAAAACCCCAACACACCCCCAAAATAGACCCAAAAAACACCTTGTCCTGCTTCTCCTATGCGATACAGGGTCAGAGCCCCAAAACAGGACAAAACCTAACCAAAACCATTAAAAAAACACCTTGTCCTGCTTCTCCTGTGGGATACAAGCTCAGAGTCCCTAAACAGCTCCAAAGCAGGACAGGAAGAGGCCAAATCCAAGCAAAAACCCCCAAAACAAACCCCCAAAACAGGCCAAAAGCACCCCAAAATCACCTTGTCCTGCTTCTTCTATGGAACACAGGTCAGAGCCCCAAAACAGGACAAAACCAACCTAAAACCAGCCCAAACCACCTTGTCCTATTTCTGCTGTGGGATACAGGGTCAGAGCCCGAAAACAGACCCAAAACAGGTCAAAAACACTCCAAAACCCCCCCAAACACCCCAAAACCACCCCAAACCCACCTTGTCCTGCTTGTCCTATGGGATACAGGGTCAGAGCCCTAAAAAAGACCCAAAACAGACCAAAAACAAGCCAAAACACCCCAAAAACGACCCCAAGGTCACATTTTCCTGCTTCTCCTATGGGACACAGGGTCAGAACCCCAAAAAAGCCCTAAAAGAGGACAAAAATACCCCAAACCTTCAAAATCACAACAAAACCACGCTAAAATCACCCCAAAATCACCTCTCTTGCAGGATACAGGGTCAGAGCCACAAAACAGACCCAAAACAAACCAAAACCAACCCAAAACACCCCAAAAGCCACCCTAAGGGCAACTTGTCTTGATTCTCCTATGGAACACAGGGTCAGAACCCCAAAACAGCATTAAAACAGGACAAAAGCAACCCAAAACGATTCCAAACCACCCCCAAACCACGCTAAAACCACACCAAAATCACCTTCTCCTGCTTCTCCTCTAGGATACTGTGTCAGAGACCCAAAACAGACCCAAAACTGGAAAAAACAAGCCAAAACACGCCCAAAACCAACCGAAAACCACCTTGTCCGGATTCTCCTATGGGATACATGGTCAGATCCCCAAAAGAGACCCAAAACAGACCAAAAATAACCCAAACACCGCAAAACACCCCAAAACCACCTTGTTTCGCTTCTCCTATGGTATACATGGTAAGAGCCCCCAAACAGCTCCAAAACAGGCCAAAACCAGTCAAAAACCACCAAAACAGCACAAAACCACCCCAAAACCACCCTGTCCTGCTTCTCCTATGGGATACAGTGTCAGACCCCCAAAACACCCCAAAACCACCTTGTCTCGCTTCTCCTATGGGATACAGGGTCAAAGCCTCAAAACAGCCACAAAACAGGCTAAAACCAGTCAAAACCCACCAAAACAGCCCCAAGACACCCCAAAACCACCTTGTCCTGCTTCTCCTATGAGATACAGGATCAGAGCTCCAGAAGAGACCCAAAACAGTCTCACAACACCCCAAAAACCACCCCAAGGCTACCTTGTTCTGCTTCTCCTATGGGACGTCAGAACCCCAAAACAGCCCTAAGAGAGGACAAAACCAACCCAAAACCATTCAAAACCACCCCGAAACCACCCTAAAACCACCACAAAATCACCACCTCCTGCTTCTCCTGTGGGATGCAGCATCAGAGCCCAAAACCAGACCCAAAACAGGCCAAAACCAACCCAAAACACCCCAAAACCCAGCCCAAAACCACCTTGTCCTGCTTCTGCTATGGGATACAGTGTCAGAGCCCCCAAACAGCCCCAAAACAGGACAAAATCAGTCAAAAACCCCCCAAACAGCCCCCAAAACAGCCTCAAACCCACCTTGTCCTGCTTCTCGTATTGGACACAGGGTCAGAGCAACAAAACAGAACCAAAAAAGGACAAAAACATCTCAAAACCACCTTCTCTTGCTTCTCATGAAGAATACAGGGTCAGAGCCCCAAAACAGCCCCAAAAACGGCCAAAAAAACCAAAACACCCCAAAACCCAGCCCAAAACCACCTTGTCCTGCTTCTGCTATGGGATACAGGGCCAGAGCCCCAAAACAGCCCCAAAACAGCCCCAAAACAGGCCAAAACCAGACGAAAAACAGACCAAACCACACAAAGCAAACTCCAAAACAGGCCAAAACCACCCCAAAATCACCTTCTCCTGCTTCTCCTGAGGGATACAAAGAGCCCTGAAGAAGACATAAAACAGAACAAAAACAACCCCAAAAAACTCCAAAACTACCTTAAGGTCACGTTTTCCTCCTCCTCCTATGGGACACAGGGTCAGAACTCCAAAACAGCCCTAAAACAGGACAAAAAAACCCAAAACCATTCAAAACCTCCCCTAAACCACCCTAAAACCACCCCAAAATCAACTTTTCCTGCAGGATACAGGGTCAGAGCCCCCAAACAGCCCCAAAACCGGACAAAAACAACCCAAACCCCCCAAAACACCCCAAAACCACCTTGTTTTCCTTCTCCTATAGCATACAGGGTCAGAACTCCCAAACAGCCTTAAAACAGGGCAAAACCAACCCAGCCCAAAATCACCTTGTCCTGCTTCTCCTGTGGGATACAGGGTCAGAGCCCCAAATGGGACACAAAGCTGCCCCAAACCACCTTGTCCTGCTTCTCCTATGGGTGGCTCCCAGTGAGAACCCAAAACAGCCCCAAATCACCCCAACCCCCCCAAAATGGAACCTTCTGGAGGTCGCTGTGGAGCTGCTTTAGCCTGGCCTCGAGCTGCGACACCTTCTGGGGTAGGTCCAAGGATGGGGGGGGGGGGGGGGGGCACTGGGGTGTCCCCAATATGGGGGGAGGATCCCAGACCTGTATGTGGGGGTCCCAGCCCCACATACAAGGGGACATGGGGGGGGTCTCCATATGGGGGGGGGGTCCCTGTACCTGATGGGGGGGCGCCCACCCGCGGCCTCTCCGGGGGGGGGGGGTGTCAGGGCTCATCACCGGCTCCATGAGGGAGAGCAGGGACACGGCCCTTTGCACTGGGGGGTGGCACGTCAGCACCCCAAAACCAGACCAAAACAACCAAAATACCACAAAACCAGCCCAAAACAACCAAAATACCCCCAAACCAGCCCAAATCATCCCAAAACCAGCTCAAAACACCCCAAAACATCCGAAAACCAGACCAAAACACCTCAAAACACTCTGAAACACCCTACAACACCCCAAAACACTCTGAAACACCCTCAAACCAGCCTAAAATATTCGCAAAACATCCCAAAACACCCACAAAGCAGTCTCAAACACCCCAAACCACCCCAAACAGCCCTGAAACAGCTCAAAGCACCCCAAAACCAGCCCAAAACCCCTCCACAACAGTTTAACACCCCAAAAACATCCTGAAACAACCCCAAAACTCCATGGTACCCCAATCAACCACGGGCATCTCCATCCCTCCCTACACTGCTGGCACCCCTAAATGACCCCAAACCCCATCTTGCTTGAGCCCCATAAGGAAGGGTCCCCACACCCAGCATGTTGGGGTGCAGGGATGCTGCTTTGGGTGACAGCCCCAGCTCATGGCCCTGCAGCAGGCTCTCCCCCAGCCTCAGTCTAGAACCCAGGTGGGTCACCATGGCAACGGGTCAAAACGGGGCCCTTTGTGACCTCATTTGTGTCACCCTACTTGAGTGCTTTGCTCAGGGGAGCAGACAGTGACAGGAAAGAGCAGGAGGAAGGAGCCACTGGGTTGCTGCTGAGCTCAAGCCCTGTTGGTTTGGTCCAAGCTTCCCCCTTCGCTACCCCGTTTGGAGGTGTTTGGGGTTGTTTGAGGGTGTTTTGGGGGGTGTTAAACTGTTGTGCTGAGCCCCGACACCACCCCCCCCCCCCCCCCCCGCAGAGGCCGCGGGGGGGCACCGCCCCCCCATCGGGTCCAGGGACCCCCCCCCATGTCCCCCCTTGTATGTGGGGCTGGGACCCCCACATCTGGGTCTGGGATCCCCACACCAAGATGGGGGACACCCCAGTGCCCCTCCCCATTGCCCTTTAACTCCCCCCCCCCATCCTTGGACCTACCCCAGAAGGTGTCGCAGCTCGAGGCCAGGCTAAAGCAGCTCCACAGCGACCTCCAGAAGGTTCCATTTTTGGGGGGGTTGGGGTGATTTGGGGCTGTTTTGGGTTCTCACTGGGAGCCACCTATAGGAGCAGCAGGACAAGGTGGTTTGGGGTGGTTTTGAGGTGTTTTGGGGGTGTTTTTTGAAGTGTTATGGGGCTGTTTTGGGGCTCTGACCCTGTATCCCGTAGGAGAAGCAGGACAAGGTGGTTTTGGGCTGCTTTTTGAGGGGTTTTGGGTCTGCTTTGGGGCTGTGAGCCGGTATCCCCTAGGCGAAGCAGGACAAGGTGGTTTTGGGACTGTTTTGGGGGTGGCTTTGGGGTGTTTTTGTCATATTTCAGGTCTATTTTGAGGCTCTGACCCTGTATCCCATAGGAGAAGCAGAAGGTGTTTTTGAGGTGTTTTGGGCCTTTCGGAGGGTTTTGGAGTATTTTTGTCCTCTTTTGGGGCTGGTTTGAGGCTCTGACCCTGTATCCCATAGCAGAAGCAGAAGAAGGTGGTTTTGAGGTGTTTTGGGCCTTTTGGGGGATTTTGGAGGAGAAGCAGGAGGTGATTTTGGGGTGGTTTTGGGGTTTGCTTTAGGTGTTTTGGCCCTGTTTTTTGCCTGGTTTTCTCCTGTTTTGGGGGTGTTTTGGGGCTCTGACCCTGTATCTCATAGGAGACGCAGGACAAGGTGGTTTTGGGGTGTTTTGGGGGTGTTTGGGGTTGTTTTTGACGTCCTTTGGGTCTTTTTTTGGGCCCTGCCGCTGTATCCCCTAGGAGAAGCAGAAGGAGGTTTTGAGGTGTTTTGGGGCTGTTTTGGGGGTTTTGTCCTATTTTTGTCATTTTTTTGTCTTTTTTGGGGCTCTGAACCCGTATCCCATAGGAGAAGCAGGACAAGGTGGTTTTGGGGTGGTTTTGGGGTGTTTTAGGGGTTCTTCTGGGTGTTTTGCCTTGGATTTCGCCTGGTTTTGTCCTTTTTTTGTCCTGTTTATGGCTGTTTGGGGGCTGTGAATGTGTACCCTGGAGTAGAAGCAGGACAAGTTGGTTTTGGGGTGGTTTTGTCCTATTTTTGTCATCCTTTGTGTCTTTTTTTTTGTGGCTCTGACCCTGCATCTCATAGGAGAAGCAGGAGAAGATGGTTTTGGGGCATTTTTGTTCTGTTTTAGGTCTGTTGTGCGGCCCTGACACTGTATCTCATAGCAGAAGGAGGACAAGGTGGTTTTGTCCTGCTTTTTGGGGTGTTTTGGGGTGTTTTTGGCCTGTTTTGTGTCTGTTTTGAGGCTCTGACCCTGTGTCCTACAGAAGAAGCAGGACAAGGTGGTTTTGGGTTGGTTTGGGGGTTTTGGAGCTGGTTTTGGGGTTTCTGGAGTGTTTTTGTCCTGTTTTGGGTCTGTTTCAGGCCTCTGACCCTGTATCCCACAGGAGAAGCAGGACAAGGAGGTTTTGGGGCTTTTTTGTTCTGTTTTAGGTCTGTTTTGGGGCCCTGACACTGTATCTCATAGCAGAAGGAGGACAAGGTGGTTTTGTCCTGCTTTTTGGGATGTTTTGGAGTGTTTTTGGCCTGTTTTGGGTCTGTTTTGAGGCTCTGACCTTGTGTCCTACAGAAGAAGCAGGACAAGGTGTTTTTGGGTTGGTTTTGGGGTTTTTGGAGTGCTTTTGTCCTGTTTTGGGTCTGTTTCAGAACTCTGACCCTGTATCCCACAGGAGAAGCAGGACAAGGAGGTTTTGGGGTGGTTTTGTCCTATCTTTGTCATGTTTTGTGTCTTTTTTGGGGCTCTGACCCTGTGTTCCATAGGAGAAGCAGGACAAGGTGGTTTTGGGTTGGTTTGGGGGTTTTGGAGCTGGTTTTGGAGTGATTGTGGACATACTTGGCCTGTTTTGGGTCTGTTTCAGGGCTGTGACCCTGTATGCCATAGGAGAAGCAGGACAAGGTGGTTTTGGGGTGGTTTGGGGGTTTTGGAGCTGGTTTTGGGGTGATTTGGGTTGTACTTGGCCTGTTTTGGGTCTGTTTCAGGCCTCTGACCATGTATCCCACAGGAGAAGCAGGACAAGGTGGCCTTGGGGTGGTTTTGTCCTGCTTTGGGGGTTCTTTGGGTGCGTTTTGGGACTCTGACTCCGTATGCCACAGGAGAAGCAGGACAAGGTAGTTTTGGGGTGGTTTTGTCCAATTTTTGTCATGTTTTGTTTCTTTTTTGAGGCTCTGACTTTGTGTTCCATAGGAGAAGCAGGACAAGGTAGTTTTGGGGTGGTTTTGTCCAATTTTTGTCATGTTTTGTGTCTTTTTTGAGGCTCTGACTTTGTGTTCCATAGGAGAAGCAGGACAAGGTGGTTTTGGGGTGGTTTGGGGGTTTTGGAGCTGGTTTTGGGGTTTTTGGAGTGTTTTTGTCCTGTTTTGGGTCTGTTTCAGGGCTCTGACCCTGTATCCCACAGGAGAAGCAGGACAAGGTAGTTTTTGGGGTGGTTTTGTCCTATTTTTGTCATGTTTTGTGTCTTTTTTTTGTGGCTCTGACCCTGCATCTCATAGAAGAAGCAGGAGAAGATGGTTTTGGGGCATTTTTGTTCTGTTTTAGATCTGTTTTGAGGCCCTGACACTGTATCTCATAGCAGAAGGAGGACAAGGACGTTTTGTCCTGCTTTTTGGGGTGTTTTGGGGAGTTTTTGGCCTGTTTTGGGTCTGTTTTGAGGCTCTGAACTTGTGTCCTATAGAAGAAGCAGGACAAGGTGGTTTTGGGTTGGTTTTGGGGTTTTTGGAGTGTTTTTGTCCTGTTTTGGGTCTGTTTTGGGGCTCTGACGCTGTATCCCACAGGAGAAGCAGGACAAGGAGATTTTGGGGTGGTTTTGTCCTATCTTTGTCATCTTTTGTGTCTTTTTTGGGGCTCTGACCCTGTGTTCCATAGGAGAAGCAGGACAAGGTGGTTTTGGGTTGGTTTGGGGGTTTTGGAGCTGGTTTTGGAGTGATCTGGGACATACTTGGCCTGTTTTGGGTCTGTTTCAGGGCTGTGACCCTGTATGCCATAGGAGAAGCAGGACAAGGTGGTTTTGGGGTGGTTTGGGGGGTTTTGGAGCTGGTTTTGGGGTGATTTGGGTTGTACTTGGCCTGTTTTGGGTCTGTTTCAGGCCTCTGACCATGTATCCCACAGGAGAAGCAGGACAAGGTGGCCTTGGGGTGGTTTTGTCCTGCTTTGGGGGTTCTTTGGGTGCGTTTTGGGACTCTGACTCAGTATGCCATAGGAGAAGCAGGACAAGGTAGTTTTTGGGGGGGTTTTGTCCAATTTTTGTCATGTTTTGTGTCTTTTTTGTGGCTCTGACCCTGTGTTCCATAGGAGAAGCAGGACAAGGTGGTTTTGGGGTGGTTTGGGGGTTTTGGAGCTGGTTTTGGGGTTTTTGGAGTGGTTTTGTCCTGTTTTCGGTCTGTTTCAGTGCTCTGACCCTGTATCCCACAGGACAAGCAGGACAAGGAGGTTTTGGGGTGGTTTTGTCCTATCTTTGTCATCTTTTGTGTCTTTTTTGGGGCTCTGACCCTGTGTTCCATAGGAGAAGCAGGACAAGGTGGTTTTGGGGTGGTTTTGTCCTATTTTTGTCATGTTTTTTGTCTTTTTTGTGGCTCTGACCCTGTGTTCCATAGGAGAAGCAGGACAAGGAGGTTTTGGGGTGGTTTTGTCCTATTTTTGTCATGTTTTTTGTCTTTTTTGTGGCTCTGACCCTGCATCTCATAGCAGAAGCAGGAAAAGATGGTTTTGGGGCATTTTTGTTCTGTTTTAGGTCTGTTTTGGGGCCCTGACACTGTATCTCATAGCAGAAGGAGGACAAGGTGGTTTTGTCCTGCTTTTTGGGATGTTTTGGGGTGTTTTTGGCCTGTTTTGGGTCTGTTTTGAGGCTCTGACCTTGTGTCCTACAGAAGAAGCAGGACAAGGTGGTTTTGGGTTGGTTTGGGGGTTTTGGATCTGGTTTTGGGGTTTTTGGAGTGTTTTTGTCCTGTTTTGGGTCTGTTTCAGGGCTCTGACCCTGTATCCCACAGGAGAAGCAGGACAAGGAGGTTTTGGGGTGGTTTTGTCCTATCCTTGTCATGTTTTGTGTCTTTTTTGGGGCTCTGACCCTGTGTTCCATAGGAGAAGCAGGACAAGGTGGTTTTGGGTTGGTTTGGGGGTTTTGGAGCTGGTTTTGGAGTGATTTGGGACATACTTGGCCTGTTTTGGGTCTGTTTCAGGGCTGTGACCCTGTATGCCATAGGAGAAGCAGGACAAGGTGGTTTTGGGTTGGCTTGGGGGTTTTGGAGCTGGTTTTGGGGTGATTTGGGTTGTACTTGGCCTGTTTTGGGTCTGTTTCAGGCCTCTGACA
>NW_026893349.1:0-28263 GCF_033815535.1 Pezoporus flaviventris | reverse complement strand
TTTCTAACACATTTTTCCCCATTTCTATCAAATTTAAACCGGTTTTCCCCCCGTTTGCTATGCATTCTTGTTACTTTCTTAAATGTTTTAAGCCACTTTTGGTCATTACTAACCCTTTTTTTATTTCCATTTTCTAAGTCGTTTTAAGCATTTTTTGGTTTCTTTTCCTAACCATATTTCTCAATTTCTAACCATTTTTAAGTTATTTTTCCCCTTTCCTAACCCACTTTTGTCAATTTCTAACCCCTTTTAATCCATTTTTGCAGTTTCTTTCCTATTTTTGCCACGTTTCAACCCCTTTTAGGCTTTTTTTTTCTCCATGTTAATTTTTGCCCAATTCTTTCCTGGTTTCAGATTTTTTCGCTGATTTCTAACCCATTTTTCCCCATTTCTATCAAATTGAAACCAGTTTCCCCCCCGTTTGCTATGCATTCTTGTTACTTTCTAATATGTTTTAAGCCACTTTTGGCCATTACTAACCCTTTTTTTATTTCCATTTTCTAAGTCGTTTTAAGCATTTTTTGGTTTCTTTTCCTAACCCATATTTCTCAATTTCTAACCATTTTTTAGTTATTTTTCCCCTTTCCTAACCCACTTTTGTCAAGTTCTAACCCCTTTTAATCCATTTTTGGCAGTTTCTATCCTATTTTTGCCACGTTTAAACTCCTGTTAAGCTTTTTTTTTTCTTTTCTTGCTAATTTTTGCCCAATTCTTTCCTGGTTTCTGTTTTTTTCGCTCATTTCTAACCCATTTTTCCCCATTTCTATCAAATTGAAACCAGTTTCCCCCCCGTTTGCTATGCATTCTTGTTACTTTCTTAAACGTTTTAAGCCACTTTTGGCTTAATTCCATTAAGTTATTTTTCCCCTTTCCTAACCCACTTTTGTCAAGTTCTAACCCCAGTTAAACCATTTCTGGCCATTTCTGTCCTATTTTTGCCACGTTTCACCCCCTTTTAAGCTTTTTTTTTTCTCTTTGCTATTTTTATCCAATTCTTTCCTGGTTTCTGAGTTTTTCGCTCATTTCTAACCCATTTTTCCCCATTTCAATCAAATTGAAACCGGTTTCCCCCCGTTTGCTATGCATTCTTGTTACTTTCTAATATGTTTTAAGCCACTTTTGGCCATTACTAACCCTTTTTTTATTTCCCTTTTCTAAGTTGTTTTAAGCATTTTTTGGTTTCTTTTCCTAACCCATATTTCTCAATTTCTAACCATTTTTAATTTATTTTCCCCCTTTCCTAACCCATTTTTGTCAAGTTCTAACCCCTTTTAATCCATTTTTGGCAGTTTCTATCCTATTTTTGCCACGTTTCAACCCCTTGTAAGCTTTTTTTTTTCTTTTCTTGCAAATTTTTGCCCAATTCTTTCCTGGTTTCAGAGTTTTTCACTCATTTCTAACCCATTTTTCCCCATTTCTATCAAATTGAAACCGGTTTTCCCCCCGTTTGCTATGCATTCTTGTTACTTTCTAATATATTTTAAGCCACCTTTGGCCATTACTAACCCTTTATTTCCGTTTTCTAAGTTGTTTTAAGCATTTTTTGGTTTCTTTTCCTAACCCAAATTTCTCAATTTCTAACTATTTTTAAGCTATTTTTCCCCTTTCCTAACCCACTTTTGTCATGTTCTGCCCCTTTTTAATCCATTTTTGGCAGTTTCTATCCTATTTTTGCCACGTTTCAACCCCTTGTAAGCTTTTTTTTTCTTTTCTTGCTAATTTTTGCCCAATTCTTTCCTGGTTTCAGAGTTTTTCGCTCATTTCTAACCCATTTTTCCCCATTTCTATCAAATTTAAACCGGTTTTCCCCCCGTTTGCTATGCATTCCTGTTACTTTCTTAAACGTTTTAAGCCACTTTTGGCCATTACTAACCCTTCTTTTATTTCCCTTTTCTAAGTCGTTTTTAAGCATTTATTGGTTTCTTTTCCTAACCCAAATTTCTCAATTTCTAACCATTTTTAAGTTATTTTTCCCCTTTCCTAACCCATTTTTGTCAAGTTCTAACCCCTTTTAATCCGTTTTTGGCAGCTTCTATCCTATTTTTGCCACGTTTCAACCCCTTTTAAGCTTTTTTTTTCTCCTTGCTATGTTTTGCCCAATTCTTTCCTGGTTTCAGAGTTTTTCGCTCATTTCTAACCCATTTTTCCCCATTTCTATAAAATTTAAACCGGTTTCCCCCCCGTTTGCGATGCATTCTTGTTACTTTCTAATATGTTTTAAGCCACCTTTGGCCATTACTAACCCTTTATTTCCCTTTTCTAAGTTGTTTTAAGCATTTTTTGGTTTCTTTTCCTAACCCAAATTTCTCAATTTCTAACTATTTTTAAGCTATTTTTCCCCTTTCCTAACCCACTTTTGTCAAGTTCTGACCCCTTTTAATCCATTTTTGGCAGTTTCTATCCTATTTTTGCCACGTTTAAACTCCTGTTAAGCTTTTTTTTTTCTTTTCTTGCTAATTTTTGCCCAATTCTTTCCTGGTTTCAGATTTTTTCCCTCATTTCTAACCCATTTTTCCCCATTTCTATCAAATTTAAACCGGTTTTCCCCCCGTTTGCTATGATTCTTGTTACTTTCTTAAACGTTTTAAGCCACTTTTGGTCATTACTAACCCTTTTTTATTTCCATTTTCTAAGTCGTTTTAAGCATTTTTTGGTTTCTTTTCCTAACCATATTTCTCAATTTCTAACCATTTTTAAGTTATTTTTCCCCTTTCCTAACCCACTTTTGTCAAGTTCTAACCCCTTTTAATCCATTTTCGGCAGTTTCTTTCCTATTTTTGCCACGTTTCAACCCCTTTTAGGCTTTTTTTTTCTCCATGTTAATTTTTGCCCAATTCTTTCCGGGTTTCAGATTTTTTCGCTGATTTCTAACCCATTTTTCCCCATTTCTATCAAATTGAAACCGGTTTCCCCCCCGTTTGCTATGCATTCTTGTTACTTTCTAATATGTTTTAAGCCACTTTTGGCCATTACTAACCCTTTTTTTATTTCCCTTTTCTAAGTCGTTTTAAGCATTTTTTGGTTTCTTTTCCTAACCCATATTTCTCAATTTCTAACCATTTTTTAGTGATTTTTCCCCTTTCCTAACCCACTTTTGTCAAGTTCTAACCCCTTTTAATCCGTTTTTGGCAGTTTCTATCCTATTTTTGCCACGTTTAAACTCCTGTTAAGCTTTTTTTTTTCTTTTCTTGCTAATTTTTGCCCAATTCTTTCCTGGTTTCTGTTTTTTTCGCTCATTTCTAACCCATTTTTCCCCATTTCTATCAAATTGAAACCAGTTTCCCCCCCGTTTGCTATGCATTCTTGTTACTTTCTTAAACGTTTTAAGCCACTTTTGGCTTAATTCCATTAAGTTATTTTTCCCTTTCCTAACCCACTTTTGTCAAGTTCTAACCCCAGTTAAACCATTTCTGGCCATTTCTATCCTATTTTTGCCACGTTTCACCCCCTTTTAAGCTTTTTTTTTTCTCTTTTGCTATTTTTATCCCAATTCTTTCCTGGTTTCTGAGTTTTTCGCTCATTTCTAACCCATTTTTCCCCATTTCAATCAAATTGAAACCGGTTTCTCCCCGTTTGCTATGCATTCTTGTTACTTTCTAATATGTTTTAAGCCACTTTTGGCCATTACTAACCTTTTTTTATTTCCCTTTTCTAAGTTGTTTTAAGCATTTTTTGGTTTCTTTTCCTAACCCATATTTCTCAATTTCTAACCATTTTTAATTTATTTTTCCCCCTTTCCTAACCCATTTTTGTCAAGTTCTAACCCCTTTTAATCCATTTTTGGCAGTTTCTATCCTATTTTTGCCACGTTTCAACCCCTTGTAAGCTTTTTTTTTTCTTTTCTTGCAAATTTTTGCCCAATTCTTTCCTGGTTTCAGAGTTTTTCACTCATTTCTAACCCATTTTCCCCATTTCTATCAAATTGAAACCGGTTTTCCCCCCGTTTGCTATGCATTCTTGTTACTTTCTAATATGTTTTAAGCCACCTTTGGCCATTACTAACCCTTTATTTCCGTTTTCTAAGTTGTTTTAAGCATTTTTTTGGTTTCTTTTCCTAACCCAAATTTCTCAATTTCTAACTATTTTTAAGCTATTTTTCCCCTTTCCTAACCCACTTTTGTCATGTTCTGCCCCTTTTTAATCCATTTTTGGCAGTTTCTATCCTATTTTTGCCACGTTTCAACCCCTTGTAAGCTTTTTTTTTCTTTTCTTGCTAATTTTTGCCCAATTCTTTCCTGGTTTTAGAGTTTTTCGCTCATTTCTAACCCATTTTTCCCCATTTCTATCAAATTTAAACCGGTTTTCCCCCCGTTTGCTATGCATTCCTGTTACTTTCTTAAACGTTTTAAGCCACTTTTGGCCATTACTAACCCTTCTTTTATTTCCCTTTTCTAAGTCGTTTTAAGCATTTATTGGTTTCTTTTCCTAACCCAAATTTCTCAATTTCTAACCATTTTTAAGTTATTTTTCCCCTTTCCTAACCCATTTTTGTCAAGTTCTAACCCCTTTTAATCCGTTTTTGGCAGCTTCTATCCTATTTTTGCCACGTTTCAACCCCTTTTAAGCTTTTTTTTTCTCCTTGCTATGTTTTGCCCAATTCTTTCCTGGTTTCAGAGTTTTTCGCTCATTTCTAACCCATTTTTCCCCATTTCTATAAAATTTAAACCGGTTTCCCCCCCGTTTGCGATGCATTCTTGTTACTTTCTAATATGTTTTAAGCCACCTTTGGCCATTACTAACCCTTTATTTCCCTTTTCTAAGTTGTTTTAAGCATTTTTTGGTTTCTTTTCCTAACCCAAATTTCTCAATTTCTAACTATTTTTAAGCTATTTTTCCCCTTTCCTAACCCACTTTTGTCAAGTTCTGACCCCTTTTAATCCATTTTTGGCAGTTTCTATCCTATTTTTGCCACGTTTAAACTCCTGTTAAGCTTTTTTTTTTTCTTTTCTTGCTAATTTTTGCCCAATTCTTTCCTGGTTTCAGATTTTTTCCCTCATTTCTAACCCATTTTTCCCCATTTCTATCAAATTTAAACCGGTTTTCCCCCCGTTTGCTATGATTCTTGTTACTTTCTTAAACGTTTTAAGCCACTTTTGGTCATTACTAACCCTTTTTTTATTTCCATTTTCTTAGTCGTTTTAAGCATTTTTTGGTTTCTTTTCCTAACCATATTTCTCAATTTCTAACCATTTTTAAGTTATTTTTCCCCTTTCCTAACCCACTTTTGTCAAGTTCTAACCCCTTTTAATCCATTTTCGGCAGTTTCTTTCCTATTTTTGCCACGTTTCAACCCCTTTTAGGCTTTTTTTTTCTCCATGTTAATTTTTGCCCAATTCTTTCCTGGTTTCAGATTTTTTCGCTGATTTCTAACCCATTTTTCCCCATTTCTATCAAATTGAAACCGGTTTCCCCCCCGTTTGCTATGCATTCTTGTTACTTTCTAATATGTTTTAAGCCACTTTTGGCCATTACTAACCCTTTTTTTATTTCCATTTTCTAAGTCGTTTTAAGCATTTTTTGGTTTCTTTTCCTAACCCATATTTCTCAATTTCTAACCATTTTTTAGTTATTTTTCCCCTTTCCTAACCCACTTTTGTCAAGTTCTAACCCCTTTTAATCCATTTTTGGTAGTTTCTATCCTATTTTTGCCACGTTTAAACTCCTGTTAAGCTTTTTTTTTCTTTTCTTGCTAATTTTTGCCCAATTCTTTCCTGGTTTCTGTTTTTTTCGCTCATTTCTAACCCATTTTTCCCCATTTCTATCAAATTGAAACCAGTTTCCCCCCCGTTTGCTATGCATTCTTGTTACTTTCTTAAACGTTTTAAGCCACTTTTGGCTTAATTCCATTAAGTTATTTTTCCCCTTTCCTAACCCACTTTTGTCAAGTTCTAACCCCAGTTAAACCATTTCTGGCCATTTCTATCCTATTTTTGCCACGTTTCACCCCCTTTTAAGCTTTTTTTTTCTCTTTGCTATTTTTATCCCAATTCTTTCCTGGTTTCTGAGTTTTTCGCTCATTTCTAACCCATTTTTCCCCATTTCAATCAAATTGAAACCGGTTTCCCCCCGTTTGCTATGCATTCTTGTTACTTTCTAATATGTTTTAAGCCACTTTTGGCCATTACTAACCCTTTTTTTATTTCCCTTTTCTAAGTTGTTTTAAGCATTTTTTGGTTTCTTTTCCTAACCCATATTTCTCAATTTCTAACCATTTTTAATTTATTTTCCCCCTTTCCTAACCCATTTTTGTCAAGTTCTAACCCCTTTTAATCCATTTTTGGCAGTTTCTATCCTATTTTTGCCACGTTTCAACCCCTTGTAAGCTTTTTTTTTTCTTTTCTTGCAAATTTTTGCCCAATTCTTTCCTGGTTTCAGAGTTTTTCACTCATTTCTAACCCATTTTTCCCCATTTCTATCAAATTGAAACCGGTTTTCCCCCCGTTTGCTATGCATTCTTGTTACTTTCTAATATGTTTTAAGCCACCTTTGGCCATTACTAACCCTTTATTTCCGTTTTCTAAGTTGTTTTAAGCATTTTTTGGTTTCTTTTCCTAACCCAAATTTCTCAATTTCTAACTATTTTTAAGCTATTTTTCCCCTTTCCTAACCCACTTTTGTCATGTTCTGCCCCTTTTTAATCCATTTTTGGCAGTTTCTATCCTATTTTTGCCACGTTTCAACCCCTTGTAAGCTTTTTTTTTCTTTTCTTGCTAATTTTTGCCCAATTCTTTCCTGGTTTCAGAGTTTTTCGCTCATTTCTAACCCATTTTTCCCCATTTCTATCAAATTTAAACCGGTTTTCCCCCCGTTTGCTATGCATTCCTGTTACTTTCTTAAACGTTTTAAGCCACTTTTGGCCATTACTAACCCTTCTTTTATTTCCATTTTCTAAGTCGTTTTAAGCATTTATTGGTTTCTTTTCCTAACCATATTTCTCAATTTCTAACCATTTTTAAGTTATTTTTCCCCTTTCCTAACCCACTTTTGTCAAGTTCTAACCCCTTTTAATCCATTTTCGGGCAGTTTCTTTCCTATTTTTGCCACGTTTCAACCCCTTTTAGGCTTTTTTTTTCTCCATGTTAATTTTTGCCCAATTCTTTCCTGGTTTCAGATTTTTTCGCTGATTTCTAACCCATTTTTCCCCATTTCTATCAAATTGAAACCGGTTTCCCCCCCGTTTGCTATGCATTCTTGTTACTTTCTAATATGTTTTAAGCCACTTTTGGCCATTACTAACCCTTCTTTTATTTCCCTTTTCTAAGTCGTTTTAAGCATTTTTTGGTTTCTTTTCCTAACCCAAATTTCTCAATTTCTAACCATTTTTAAGTTATTTTTCCCCTTTCCTAACCCATTTTTGTCAAGTTCTAACCCCTTTTAATCCGTTTTTGGCAGCTTCTATCCTATTTTTGCCACGTTTCAACCCCTTTTAAGCTTTTTTTTTCTCCTTGCTATGTTTTGCCCAATTCTTTCCTAGTTTCAGAGTTTTTCGCTCATTTCTAACCCATTTTTCCCCATTTCTATCAAATTTAAACCAGTTTCCCCCCCCGTTTGCTATGCATTCTTGTTACTTTCTAATATGTTTTAAGCCACCTTTGGCCATTACTAACCCTTTATTTCCCTTTTCTAAGTTGTTTTAAGCATTTTTTGGTTTCTTTTCCTAACCCAAATTTCTCAATTTCTAACTATTTTTAAGCTATTTTTCCCCTTTCCTAACACACTTTTGACAAGTTCTAACCCCTTTTAACTCATTTTTGGCAGTTTCTATCCTATTTTTGCCACGTTTAAACTCCTTTTCAGCTTTTTTTTTCCTTGCTAATTTTTGCCCAATTCTTTCCTGGTTTCAGAGTTTTTCGCCCATTTCTAACTAATTTTTCCCCATTTCTATCAAATTTAAACCAGTTTTTCCCCCGTTTGCTATGCATTCTTGTTACTTTCTTAAACGTTTTAAGCCACTGTTTGCCTTTGCTAACCCTTTTTTTATTTCCATTTTCTAAGTCGTTTTAAGCATTTTTTGGTTTCTTTTCCTAACCCACATTTCTCAATTTCTAACCATTTTTAAGTTATTTTTCCCCTTTCCTAACCCACTTTTGACAAGTTCTAACCCCTTTTAATCCATTTTTGGCAGTTTCTATCCTATTTTTGCCACGTTTCAACCCCTTTTAAGCTTTGTTTTTTCTTTTCTTGCTAATTTTTGCCCAATTCTTTCCTGGTTTCAGAGTTTTTCCCTCATTTCTAACCCATTTTTCCCCATTTCTATCAAATCGAAACCAGTTTCCCCCCCGTTTTCTATGCATTCTTGTTACTTTCTTAAACGTTTTAAGCCACTTTTGGCCATTACTAACCCTTTTTTTATTTCCATTTTCTAAGTCGTTTTAAGCATTTTTTTGTTTCTTTTCCTAACCCATATTTCTCAATTTCTAACCATTTTTAAGTGATTTTTCCCCTTTCCTAACCCAATTTTGTCAAGTTCTAACCCCTTTTAATCCATTTTTGGCAGTTTCTATCCTATTTTTGCCACGTTTCAACCCCTTTTAAGCTTTTTTTTTCTTTTCTTGCTAATTTTTGCCCAATTCTTTCCTGGTTTCAGAGTTTTTCGCTCATTTCTAACCCATTTTTCCCCATTTCTATCAAATTTAAACCGCTTTTATCCCCCCGTTTGCTATACATTCTTGTTACTTTCTTAAACGTTTTAAGCCACTTTTGGCCATTACTAACCCTTTTTTTATTTCCATTTTCTAAGCCGTTTTAAGCATTTTTTTGTTTCTTTTCCTAACCCGTATTTCTCAATGTCTAACCATTTTTAAGTGATTTTTCCCCTTTCCTAACCCATTTTTGTCAAGTTCTAACCCCTTTTAATCCATTTTTGGCAGTTTCTTTCCTATTTTTGCCACGTTTCAACCCCTTTTAATCTTTTTTTGTCTTTTCTTGCTAATTTTTGCCCAATTCTTTCCCGGTTTCAGAGTTTTTCGCTCATTTCTAACCCATTTTTCCCCATTTCTATCAAATTGAAACCAGTTTCCCCCCCGTTTGCTATGCATTCTTGTTACTTTCTTAAACGTTTTAAGCCACTTTTTGCCATTGCTAACCCTTTTTTTATTTCCATTTTCTAAGTCGTTTTAAGCATTTTTTGGTTTCTTTTCCTAACCCATATTTCTCAATTTCTAACCATTTTTAAGTTATTTTTCCCCTTTCTTAACCCACTTTTGACAAGTTCTAACCACTTTTAATCCATTTTTGGCAGTTTCTACCCTATTTTTGCCACGTTTAAACACTTTTTAAGCTTTTTTTTTCTTTTCTTGCTAATTTTTGCCCAATTCTTTCCTGGTTTCAGAGTTTTTCCCTCATTTCTAACCCATTTTTTTCCATTTCTATCAAATTTAAACCGCTTTTTCCCCCCCGTTTGCTATGCATTCCTGTTACTTTCTTAAACGTTTTAAGCCACTTTTTGCCATTGCTAACCCTTTTTTTATTTCCATTTTCTAAGTCGTTTTAAGCATTTTTTGGTTTCTTTTCCTAACCCATTTTTCTCAATTTCTAACCATTTTTAAATGATTTTTCCCCTTTCCTAACCCACTTTTGTCAAGTTCTAACCCCTTTTAATCCATTTTTGGCAGTTTCTATCCTATTTTTGCCACGTTTAAACACCTTTTAAGCTTTTTTTTTCTTTTCTTGCTAATTTTTGCCCAATTCTTTCCTGGTTTCAGAGTTTTTCGCTCATTTCTAACCCATTTTTCCCCATTTCTATCAAATTTAAACCAGTTTTTCCCCCGTTTGCTTTGCATTCTTGTTACTTTCTTAAACGTTTTAAGCCACTTTTGGCCATTACTAACCCTTTTTTTATTTCCATTTTCTAAGTTGTTTTAAGCATTTTTTGGTTTCTTTTCCTAACCTACATTTCTCAATTTCTAAACATTTTTAAGTGATTTTTCCCCTTTCCTAACCCATTTTTGTCAAGTTCTAACCCCTTTTAATCCATTTTTGGCAGTTTCTATCCTATTTTTGCCACGTTTAAACACCTTTTAAGCTTTTTTTTTCCTTGCTAATTTTTGCCCAATTCTTTCCTGGTTTCAGAGTTTTTCGCTCATTTCTAACCCATTTTTCCCCATTTCTATCAAATTGAAACCAGTTTCCCCCCCGTTTGCGATGCATTCTTGTTACTTTCTTAAACGTTTTAAGCCACTTTTGGCCATTACTAACCCTTTTTTTATTTCCATTTTCTAAGACGTTTTAAGCATTTTTTTGTTTCTTTTCCTAACTCATATTTCTCAATGTCTAACCATTTTTAAGTGATTTTTCCCCTTTCCTAACCCAATTTTGTCAAGTTCTAACCCCTTTTAATCCATTTTTGGCAGTTTCTATCCTATTTTTGCCACGTTTCAACCCCTTTTAAGCTTTTTTTTTCTTTTCTTGCTAATTTTTGCCCAATTCTTTCCTGGTTTCAGAGTTTTTCGCTCATTTCTAACCCATTTTTCCCCATTTCTATCAAATTTAAACCGCTTTTTTCCCCCCGTTTGCTATACATTCTTGTTACTTTCTTAAACGTTTTAAGCCACTTTTGGCCATTGCTAACCCTTTTTTTATTTCCATTTTCTAAGTCGTTTTAAGCATTTTTTTGTTTCTTTTCCTAACCCGTATTTCTCAATGTCTAACCATTTTTAAGTGATTTTTCCCCTTTCCTAACCCATTTTTGTCAAGTTCTAACCCCTTTTAATCCATTTTTGGCAGTTTCTTTCCTATTTTTGCCACGTTTCAACCCCTTTTAATCTTTTTTTGTCTTTTCTTGCTAATTTTTGCCCAATTCTTTCCCGGTTTCAGAGTTTTTCGCTCATTTCTAACCCATTTTTCCCCATTTCTATCAAATTGAAACCGGTTTCCCCCCCGTTTGCTATGCATTCTTGTTACTTTCTTAAACGTTTTAAGCCACTTTTTGCCATTGCTAACCCTTTTTTTATTTCCATTTTCTAAGTCGTTTTAAGCATTTTTTGGTTTCTTTTCCTAACCCATATTTCTCAATTTCTAACCATTTTTAAGTTATTTTTCCCCTTTCTTAACCCACTTTTGACAAGTTCTAACCACTTTTAATCCATTTTTGGCAGTTTCTACCCTATTTTTGCCACGTTTAAACACCTTTTAAGCTTTTTTTTTCTTTTCTTGCTAATTTTTGCCCAATTCTTTCCTGGTTTCAGAGTTTTTCCCTCATTTCTAACCCATTTTTCCCCATTTCTATCAAATTTAAACCGCTTTTTCCCCCCCGTTTGCTATGCATTCTTGTTACTTTCTTAAACGTTTTAAGCCACTTTTTGCCATTGCTAACCCTTCTTTTATTTCCCTTTTCTAAGTCGTTTTAAGCATTTATTGGTTTCTTTTCCTAACCCAAATTTCTCAATTTCTAACCATTTTTAAGTTATTTTTCCCCTTTCCTAACCCATTTTTGTCAAGTTCTAACCCCTTTTAATCCGTTTTTGGCAGCTTCTATCCTATTTTTGCCACGTTTCAACCCCTTTTAAGCTTTTTTTTTCTCCTTGCTATGTTTTGCCCAATTCTTTCCTGGTTTCAGAGTTTTTCGCTCATTTCTAACCCATTTTTCCCCATTTCTATAAAATTTAAACCGCTTTTTTCCCCCCGTTTGCTATGCATTCTTGTTACTTTCTTAAACGTTTTAAGCCACTTTTGGCCATTACTAACCCTTTTTTTATTTCCATTTTCTAAGCCGTTTTAAGCATTTTTTTGTTTCTTTTCCTAACCCATATTTCTCAATTTCTAACCATTTTTAAGTGATTTTTCCCCTTTCCTAACCCAATTTTGTCAAGTTCTAACCCCTTTTAATCCATTTTTGGCAGTTTCTATCCTATTTTTGCCCCGTTTAAACACCTTTTAACCTTTTTTTTTCCTTGCTAATTTTTGCCCAATTCTTTCCTGGTTTCAGAGTTTTTCGCCCATTTCTAACTAATTTTTCCCCATTTCTATCAAATTTAAACCAGTTTTTCCCCCGTTTGCTATGCATTCTTGTTACTTTCTTAAACGTTTTAAGGGACTGTTTGCCTTTGCTAACCCTTTTTTTATTTCCATTTTCTAAGTCGTTTTAAGCATTTTTTGGTTTCTTTTCCTAACCCACATTTCTCAATTTCAAACCATTTTTAAGTTATTTTTCCCCTTTCCTAACCCACTTTTGACAAGTTCTAACCCCTTTTAATCCATTTTTGGCAGTTTCTATCCTATTTTTGCCACGTTTCAACCCCTTGTAAGCTTTTTTTTCTTTTCTTGCTAATTTTGCCCAATTCTTTCCCGGTTTCAGAGTTTTTCGCTCATTTCTAACCCATTTTTCCCCATTTCTATCAAATCGAAACCAGTTTCCCCCCCCGTTTGCTATGCATTCTTGTTACTTTCTTAAACGTTTTAAGGCACTTTTGGCCATAACTAACCCTTTTTTTATTTCCATTTTCTAAGCCGTTTTAAGCATTTTTTTGTTTCTTTTCCTAACCCATATTTCTCAATTTCTAACCATTTTTAAGTGATTTTTCCCCTTTCCTAACCCAATTTTGTCAAGTTCTAACCCCTTTTAATCCATTTTTGGCAGTTTCTATCCTATTTTTGCCACGTTTCAACCCCTTTTAAGCTTTTTTTTTCTTTTCTTGCTAATTTTTGCCCAATTCTTTCCTGGTTTCAGAGTTTTTCGCTCATTTCTAACCCATTTTTCCCCATTTCTATCAAATTTAA
This sequence comes from Pezoporus flaviventris, assembly GCF_033815535.1. NCBI lineage: Eukaryota > Metazoa > Chordata > Aves > Psittaciformes > Psittacidae > Pezoporus > Pezoporus flaviventris. Next base: position 15,546 of record NW_026893349.1, on the reverse strand, counting down.
ACCGCTTTTTTCCCCCCGTTTGCTATACATTCTTGTTACTTTCTTAAACGTTTTAAGCCACTTTTGGCCATTACTAACCCTTTTTTTATTTCCATTTTCTAAGCCGTTTTAAGCATTTTTTTGTTTCTTTTCCTAACCCATATTTCTCAATGTCTAACCATTTTTAAGTGATTTTTCCCCTTTCCTAACCCATTTTTGTCAAGTTCTAACCCCTTTTAATCCATTTTTGGCAGTTTCTATCCTATTTTTGCCACGTTTAAACACCTTTTAATCTTTTTTTGTCTTTTCTTGCTAATTTTTGCCCAATTCTTTCCCGGTTTCAGAGTTTTTCGCTCCTTTCTAACCCATTTTTCCCCATTTCTATCAAATTGAAACCAGTTTCCCCCCCATTTGCTATGCATTCTTGTTACTTTCTTAAACGTTTTAAGCCACTATTGGCCATTACTAACCCTTTTTTTATTTCCATTTTCTAAGTCGTTTTAAGCATTTTTTGGTTTCTTTTCCTAAAACATATTTCTCAATTTCTAACCATTTTTAAGTGATTTTTCCCCTTTCCTAACCCACTTTTGACAAGTTCTAACCCCTTTTAATCCATTTTTGGCAGTTTCTATCCTATTTTTGCCACGTTTCAACCCCTTTTAAGCTTTTTTTTTCTTTTCTTGCTAATTTTTGCCCAATTCTTTCCTGGTTTCAGAGTTTTTCGCTCATTTCTAACCCATTTTTCCCCATTTCTATCAAATTTAAACCGCTTTTTTCCCCCCGTTTGCTATGCATTCTTGTTACTTTCTAATATGTTTTAAGCCACTTTTGGCCATTACTAACCCTTTTTTTATTTCCCTTTTCTAAGTTGTTTTAAGCATTTTTTGGTTTCTTTTCCTAACCCATATTTCTCAATTTCTAACCATTTTTAATTTATTTTCCCCCTTTCCTAACCCATTTTTGTCAAGTTCTAACCCCTTTTAATCCATTTTTGGCAGTTTCTATCCTATTTTTGCCACGTTTCAACCCCTTGTAAGCTTTTTTTTTTCTTTTCTTGCAAATTTTTGCCCAATTCTTTCCTGGTTTCAGAGTTTTTCACTCATTTCTAACCCATTTTTCCCCATTTCTATCAAATTGAAACCGGTTTTCCCCCCGTTTGCTATGCATTCTTGTTACTTTCTTAAACGTTTTAAGCCACTTTTGGCCATTACTAACCCTTTTTTTATAACCCTTTTCTAAGTCCGTTTAAGCATTTTTTTGTTTTCTTTTCCGAACCCATATTACTCAATTTCTAACCATTTTTAAGTTATTTTTCCACTTTCCTAGCCCATTTTTGTCAAATTCTAACCCCTTTTAATCCATTTTTGGAAGTTTCTATCCTATTTTTGCCACGTTTAAACTCCTTTTAAGCTTTTTTTTTTCTTGCTAATTTTTGCCCAATTCTTTCCTGGTTTCAGAGTTTTTCGCTCATTTCTAACCCATTTTTCCCCATTTCTATCAAATTTAAACCAGTTTTTCCCCCGTTTGCTATGCATTCTTGTTACTTTCTTAAACGTTTTAAGCCACTTTTGGCCATTACTAACCCTTTTTTTATTTCCATTTTCTAAGTCGTTTTAGGCATTTTTTGGTTTCTTTTCCTAACCCAAATTTCTCAATTTCTAACCATTTTTAAGTTATTTTTCCCCTTTCCTAACCCATTTTTGTCAAGTTCTAACCCCTTTTAATCCATTTTTGGCAGTTTCTATCCTATTTTTGCCACGTTTCAACTCCTTGTAAGATTTTTTTTCTTTTCTTGCTAATTTTGCCCAATTCTTTCCTGGTTTCAGAGTTTTTCGCTCATTTCTAACCCATTTTTCCCCATTTCTATCAAATTGAAACCGGTTTTCCCCCCGTTTGCTATGCATTCTTGTTACTTTCTAATATGTTTTAAGCCACCTTTGGCCATTACTAACCCTTTATTTCCGTTTTCTAAGTCGTTTTAAGCATTTTTTGGTTTCTTTTCCTAACCATATTTCTCAATTTCTAACCATTTTTAAGTTATTTTTCCCCTTTCCTAACCCACTTTTGTCAAGTTCTAACCCCTTTTAATCCATTTTTGGCAGTTTCTTTCCTATTTTTGCCACGTTTCAACCCCTTTTAGGCTTTTTTTTTCTCCATGTTAATTTTTGCCCAATTCTTTCCTGGTTTCAGATTTTTTCGCTGATTTCTAACCCATTTTTCCCCATTTCTATCAAATTGAAACCGGTTTCCCCCCCGTTTGCTATGCATTCTTGTTACTTTCTAATATGTTTTAAGCCACTTTTGGCCATTACTAACCCTTTTTTTATTTCCATTTTCTAAGTCGTTTTAAGCATTTTTTGGTTTCTTTTCCTAACCCATATTTCTCAATTTCTAACTATTTTTTAGTTATTTTTCCCCTTTCCTAACCCACTTTTGTCAAGTTCTAACCCCTTTTAATCCATTTTTGGCAGTTTCTATCCTATTTTTGCCACGTTTAAACTCCTGTTAAGCTTTTTTTTTTCTTTTCTTGCTAATTTTTGCCCAATTCTTTCCTGGTTTCTGTTTTTTTCGCTCATTTCTAACCCATTTTTCCCCATTTCTATCAAATTGAAACCAGTTTCCCCCCCGTTTGCTATGCATTCTTGTTACTTTCTTAAACGTTTTAAGCCACTTTTGGCTTAATTCCATTAAGTTATTTTTCCCCTTTCCTAACCCACTTTTGTCAAGTTCTAACCCCAGTTAAACCATTTCTGGCCATTTCTATCCTATTTTTGCCACGTTTCACCCCCTTTTAAGCTTTTTTTTTTCTCTTTGCTATTTTTATCCCAATTCTTTCCTGGTTTCTGAGTTTTTCGCTCATTTCTAACCCATTTTTCCCCATTTCAATCAAATTGAAACCGGTTTCCCCCCGTTTGCTATGCATTCTTGTTACTTTCTAATATGTTTTAAGCCACTTTTGGCCATTACTAACCCTTTTTTTATTTCCCTTTTCTAAGTTGTTTTAAGCATTTTTTGGTTTCTTTTCCTAACCCATATTTCTCAATTTCTAACCATTTTTAATTTATTTTCCCCCTTTCCTAACCCATTTTTGTCAAGTTCTAACCCCTTTTAATCCATTTTTGGCAGTTTCTATCCTATTTTTGCCACGTTTCAACCCCTTGTAAGCTTTTTTTTTTCTTTTCTTGCAAATTTTTGCCCAATTCTTTCCTGGTTTCAGAGTTTTTCACTCATTTCTAACCCATTTTTCCCCATTTCTATCAAATTGAAACCGGTTTTCCCCCCGTTTGCTATGCATTCTTGTTACTTTCTAATATGTTTTAAGCCACCTTTGGCCATTACTCACCCTTTATTTCCATTTTCTAAGTTGTTTTAAGCATTTTTTGCTTTCTTTTCCTAACCCAAATTTCTCAATTTCTAACTATTTTTAAGCTATTTTTCCCCTTTCCTAACCCACTTTTGTCATGTTCTGACCCCTTTTAATCCATTTTTGGCAGTTTCTATCCTATTTTTGCCACGTTTCAACCCCTTGTAAGCTTTTTTTTTCTTTTCTTGCTAATTTTTGCCCAATTCTTTCCTGGTTTCAGAGTTTTTTGCTCATTTCTAACCCATTTTTCCCCATTTCTATCAAATTTAAACCGGTTTTCCCCCCGTTTGCTATGCATTCCTGTTACTTTCTTAAACGTTTTAAGCCACTTTTGGCCATTACTAACCCTTCTTTTATTTCCCTTTTCTAAGTCGTTTTAAGCATTTATTGGTTTCTTTTCCTAACCCAAATTTCTCAATTTCTAACCATTTTTAAGTGATTTTTCCCCTTTCCTAACCCATTTTTGTCAAGTTCTAACCCCTTTTAATCCGTTTTTGGCAGCTTCTATCCTATTTTTGCCACGTTTCAACCCCTTTTAAGCTTTTTTTTTCTCCTTGCTATGTTTTGCCAAATTCTTTCCTGGTTTCAGAGTTTTTCGCTCATTTCTAACCCATTTTTCCCCATTTCTATCAAATTTAAACCGGTTCCCCCCCCCGTTTGCTATGCATTCTTGTTACTTTCTAATATGTTTTAAGCCACTTTTGGCCATTACTAACCCTTTTTTTATTTCCATTTTCTAAGCCGTTTTAAGCATTTTTTTGTTTCTTTTCCTAACCCATATTTCTCAATGTCTAACCATTTTTAAGTGATTTTTCCCCTTTCCTAACCCATTTTTGTCAAGTTCTAACCCCTTTTAATCCATTTTTGGCAGTTTCTATCCTATTTTTGCCACGTTTCAACCCCTTTTAATCTTTTTTTGTCTTTTCTTGCTAATTTTTGCCCAATTCTTTCCCGGTTTCAGAGTTTTTCGCTCATTTCTAACCCATTTTTCCCCATTTCTATCAAATTGAAACCAGTTTCCCCCCCGTTTGCTATGCATTCTTGTTACTTTCTTAAACGTTTTAAGCCACTTTTGGCCATTACTAACCCTTTTTTTATTTCCATTTTCTAAGTCGTTTTAAGCATTTTTTGGTTTCTTTTCCTAAACCATATTTCTCAATTTCTAACCATTTTTAAGTGATTTTTCCCCTTTCCTAACCCACTTTTGACAAGTTCTAACCCCTTTTAATCCATTTTTGGCAGTTTCTATCCTATTTTTGCCACGTTTCAACCCCTTTTAAGCTTTTTTTTTCTTTTCTTGCTAATTTTTGCCCAATTCTTTCCTGGTTTCAGAGTTTTTCGCTCATTTCTAACCCATTTTTCCCCATTTCTATCAAATTTAAACCGCTTTTTTCCCCCCGTTTGCTATGCATTCTTGTTACTTCCTAATATGTTTTAAGCCACTTTTGGCCATTACTAACCCTTTTTTTATTTCCCTTTTCTAATTCGTTTTAAGCATTTTTTGGTTTCTTTTCCTAACCCATATTTCTCAATTTCTAGCCATTTTTAATTTATTTTCCCCCTTTCCTAACCCATTTTTGTCAAGTTCTAACCCCTTTTAATCCATTTTTGGCAGTTTCTATCCTATTTTTGCCACGTTTCAACCCCTTGTAAGCTTTTTTTTTTCTTTTCTTGCAAATTTTTGCCCAATTCTTTCCTCGTTTCAGCGTTTTTCGCTCATTTCTAACCCATTTTTCCCCATTTCTATCAAATTGAAACCGGTTTTCCCCCTGTTTGCTATGCATTCTTGTTACTTTCTTAAACGTTTTAAGCCACTTTTGGCCATTACTAACCCTTTTTTTATAACCCTTTTCTAAGTCCGTTTAAGCATTTTTTTGTTTTCTTTTCCGAACCCATATTACTCAATTTCTAACCATTTTTAAGTTATTTTTCCACTTTCCTAGCCCATTTTTGTCAAATTCTAACCCCTTTTAATCCATTTTTGGAAGTTTCTATCCTATTTTTGCCACGTTTAAACTCCTTTTAAGCTTTTTTTTTTCTTGCTAATTTTTGCCCAATTCTTTCCTGGTTTCAGAGTTTTTCGCTCATTTCTAACCCATTTTTCCCCATTTCTATCAAATTTAAACCAGTTTTTCCCTCGTTTGCTATGCATTCTTGTTACTTTCTTAAACGTTTTAAGCCACTTTTGGCCATTACTAACCCTTTTTTTATTTCCATTTTCTAAGTCGTTTTAGGCATTTTTTGGTTTCTTTTCCTAACCCAAATTTCCCAATTTCTAACCATTTTTAAGTTATTTTTCCCCTTTCCTAACCCATTTTTGTCAAGTTCTAACCCCTTTTAATCCATTTTTGGCAGTTTCTATCCTATTTTTGCCACGTTTCAACTCCTTGTAAGATTTTTTTTCTTTTCTTGCTAATTTTGCCCAATTCTTTCCTGGTTTCAGAGTTTTTCGCTCATTTCTAACCCATTTTTCCCCATTTCTATCAAATTTAAACCGGTTTTCCCCCCGTTTGCTATGCATTCTTGTTACTTTCTAATATGTTTTAAGCCACCTTTGGCCATTACTAACCCTTTATTTCCGTTTTCTAAGTCGTTTTAAGCATTTTTTGGTTTCTTTTCCTAACCATATTTCTCAATTTCTAACCATTTTTAAGTTATTTTTCCCCTTTCCTAACCCACTTTTGTCAAGTTCTAACCCCTTTTAATCCATTTTTGGCAGTTTCTTTCCTATTTTTGCCACGTTTCAACCCCTTTTAGGCTTTTTTTTTCTCCATGTTAATTTTTGCCCAATTCTTTCCTGGTTTCAGAGTTTTTCGCTGATTTCTAACCCATTTTTCCCCATTTCTATCAAATTGAAACCGGTTTCCCCCCCGTTTGCTATGCATTCTTGTTACTTTCTAATATGTTTTAAGCCACTTTTGGCCATTACTAACCCTTTTTTTATTTCCATTTTCTAAGTCGTTTTAAGCATTTTTTGGTTTCTTTTCCTAACCCATATTTCTCAATTTCTAACTATTTTTTAGTTATTTTTCCCCTTTCCTAACCCACTTTTGTCAAGTTCTAACCCCTTTTAATTCATTTTTGGCAGTTTCTATCCTATTTTTGCCACGTTTAAACTCCTGTTAAGCTTTTTTTTTTCTTTTCTTGCTAATTTTTGCCCAATTCTTTCCTGGTTTCTGTTTTTTTCGCTCATTTCTAACCCATTTTTCCCCATTTCTATCAAATTGAAACCAGTTTCCCCCCCGTTTGCTATGCATTCTTGTTACTTTCTTAAACGTTTTAAGCCACTTTTGGCTAAATTCCATTAAGTTATTTTTCCCCTTTCCTAACCCACTTTTGTCAAGTTCTAACCCCAGTTAAACCATTTCTGGCCATTTCTATCCTATTTTTGCCACGTTTCACCCCCTTTTAAGCTTTTTTTTTTCTCTTTGCTATTTTTATCCCAATTCTTTCCTGGTTTCTGAGTTTTTCGCTCATTTCTAACCCATTTTTCCCCATTTCAATCAAATTGAAACCGGTTTCCCCCCGTTTGCTATGCATTCTTGTTACTTTCTAATATGTTTTAAGCCACTTTTGGCCATTACTAACCCTTTTTTTATTTCCCTTTTCTAAGTTGTTTTAAGCATTTTTTGGTTTCTTTTCCTAACCCATATTTCTCAATTTCTAACCATTTTTAATTTATTTTCCCCCTTTCCTAACCCATTTTTGTCAAGTTCTAACCCCTTTTAATCCATTTTTGGCAATTTCTATCCTATTTTTGCCACGTTTCAACCCCTTGTAAGCTTTTTTTTTTCTTTTCTTGCTAATTTTTGCCCAATTCTTTCCTGGTTTCAGAGTTTTTCGCTCATTTCTAACCCATTTTTCCCCATTTCTATCAAATTTAAACCGGTTTTCCCCCCGTTTGCTATGCATTCCTGTTACTTTCTTAAACGTTTTAAGCCACTTTTGGCCATTACTAACCCTTCTTTTATTTCCCTTTTCTAAGTCGTTTTAAGCATTTATTGGTTTCTTTTCCTAACCCAAATTTCTCAATTTCTAACCATTTTTAAGTTATTTTTCCCCTTTCCTAACCCATTTTTGTCAAGTTCTAACCCCTTTTAATCCGTTTTTGGCAGCTTCTATCCTATTTTTGCCACGTTTCAACCCCTTTTAAGCTTTTTTTTTCTCCTTGCTAATTTTTGCCCAATTCTTTCCTGGTTTCAGAGTTTTTCGCTCATTTCTAACCCATTTTTCCCCATTTCTATCAAATTTAAACCGGTTTCCCCCCCCGTTTGCTATGCATTCTTGTTACTTTCTAATATGTTTTAAGCCACCTTTGGCCATTACTAACCCTTTATTTCCTTTTTTAAGTTGTTTTAAGCATTTTTTGGTTTCTTTTCCTAACCCAAATTTCTCAATTTCTAACTATTTTTAAGCTATTTTTCCCCTTTCCTAACCCACTTTTGTCAAGTTCTGACCCCTTTTAATCCATTTTTGGCAGTTTCTATCCTATTTTTGCCACGTTTCAACCCCTTGTAAGCTTTTTTTTTCTTTTCTTGCTAATTTTTGCCCAATTCTTTCCTGGTTTCAGAGTTTTTCGCTCATTTCTAACCCATTTTGCCCCATTTCTATCAAATTTAAACCGGTTTCCCCCCCGTTAGCTATGCATTCTTGTTACTTTCTTAAATGTTTTAAGCCACTTTTGGCCATAACTAACCCTTTTTTTATTTCCATTTTTCTAAGCCGTTTTAAGCATTTTTTGGTTTCTTTTCCTAACCCAAATTTCTCAATATCTAACAGTTTTTAAGTTACATTTCCACTTTCCTAACCCATTTTTGTCAAGTTCTAACCCCTTTTAATCCACTTTTGGCAGTTTCTATCCTATTTTTGCCACGTTTCAGCCCGTTTTAAGGTGTTTTTTTCCTTTTCTTACTATTTTTCCCCAATTCTTTCCTAGTTTCAGAGTTTTTCCTCCCTTTTTAACCCATTTTTCCCCATTTCTTACAAATTTAAGCCTATTCTTTCCCCGTTTGCTATGCATTCTTGCTACTTTCTTAAATGTTTTAAGCCACTTTTGGCCATAACTAACCCTTTTTTTATTTCCATTTTTCTAAGTCGTTTTAAGCATTTTTTCGTTTCTTTTCCAAACCTATATTTCTCAACTTCTAACCTTTTTTAAGCTATTTTTCCCCTTTCCTAACCCACTTTTGTCAAGTTCTGACCCCTTTTAATCCATTTTTGGCAGTTTCTATCCTATTTTTGCCACGTTTCAACCCGTTGTAAGCTTTTTTTTTTCTTTTCTTGCTAATTTTTGCCCAATTCTTTCCTGGTTTCAGATTTTTTCCCTCATTTCTAACACATTTTTCCCCATTTCTATCAAATTTAAACCGGTTTTCCCCCCGTTTGCTATGCATTCTTGTTACTTTCTTAAATGTTTTAAGCCACTTTTGGTCATTACTAACCCTTTTTTTATTTCCATTTTCTAAGTCTTTTTAAGCATTTTTTGGTTTCTTTTCCTAACCATATTTCTCAATTTCTAACCATTTTTAAGTTATTTTTCCCCTTTCCTAACCCACTTTTGTCAAGTTCTAACACCTTTTAATCCATTTTCGGCAGTTTCTTTCCTATTTTTGCCACGTTTCAACCCCTTTTAGGCTTTTTTTTTCTCCATGTTAATTTTTGCCCAATTCTTTCCTGGTTTCAGATTTTTTCGCTGATTTCTAACCCATTTTTCCCCATTTCTATCAAATTGAAACCGGTTTCCCCCCCGTTTGCTATGCATTCTTGTTACTTTCTAATATGTTTTAAGCCACTTTTGGCCATTACTAACCCTTTTTTTATTTCCATTTTCTAAGTCGTTTTAAGCATTTTTTGGTTTCTTTTCCGAACCCATATTTCTCAATTTCTAACCATTTTTTAGTTATTTTTCCCCTTTCCTAACCCACTTTTGTCAAGTTCTAACCCCTTTTAATCCATTTTTGGCAGTTTCTATCCTATTTTTGCCACGTTTAAACTCCTGTTAAGCTTTTTTTTTTCTTTTCTTGCTAATTTTTGCCCAATTCTTTCCTGGTTTCTGTTTTTTTCGCTCATTTCTAACCCATTTTTCCCCATTTCTATCAAATTGAAACCAGTTTCCCCCCCGTTTGCTATGCATTCTTGTTACTTTCTTAAACGTTTTAAGCCACTTTTGGCTTAATTCCATTAAGTTATTTTTCCCCTTTCCTAACCCACTTTTGTCAAGTTCTAACCCCAGTTAAACCATTTCTGGCCATTTCTATCCTATTTTTGCCACGTTTCACCCCCTTTTAAGCTTTTATTTTTCTCTTTGCTATTTTTATCCAATTCTTTCCTGGTTTCTGAGTTTTTCGCTCATTTCTAACCCATTTTTCCCCATTTCAATCAAATTGAAACCGGTTTCCCCCCGTTTGCTATGCATTCTTGTTACTTTCTAATATGTTTTAAGCCACTTTTGGCCATTACTAACCCTTTTTTTATTTCCCTTTTCTAAGTTGTTTTAAGCATTTTTTGGTTTCTTTTCCTAACCCATATTTCTCAATTTCTAACCATTTTTAATTTATTTTCCCCCTTTCCTAACCCATTTTTTTCAAGTTCTAACCCCTTTTAATCCATTTTTGGCAGTTTCTATCCTATTTTTGCCACGTTTCAACCCCTTGTAAGCTTTTTTTTTTCTTTTCTTGCAAATTTTTGCCCAATTCTTTCCTGGTTTCAGAGTTTTTCACTCATTTCTAACCCATTTTTCCCCATTTCTATCAAATTGAAACCGGTTTCCCCCCCGTTTGCTATGCATTCTTGTTACTTTCTTAAACGTTTTAAGCCACTTTTGGCCATTACTAACCCTTTTTTTATATCCCTTTTCTAAGTCCGTTTAAGCATTTTTTTGGTTTCTTTTCCGAACCCATATTACTCAATTTCTAACCATTTTTAAGTTATTTTTCCAATTTCCTAGCCCATTTTTGTCAAATTCTAACCCCTTTTAATCCATTTTTGGAAGTTTCTATCCTATTTTTGCCACGTTTAAACTCCTTTTAACCTTTTTTTTTCCTTGCTAATTTTTGCCCAATTCTTTCCTGGTTTCAGAGTTTTTCGCTCATTTCTAACCCATTTTTCCCCATTTCTATCAAATTTAAACCAGTTTTTCCCCCGTTTGCTATGCATTCTTGTTACTTTCTAAAAAGTTTTAAGCCACTTTTGGCCATTACTAACCCTTTTTTTATTTCCATTTTCTAAGTCGTTTTAAGCATTTTTTCGTTTCTTTTCCTAACCCAAATTTCTCAATTTCTAACCATTTTTAAGTGATTTTTCCCCTTTCCTAACCCATTTTTGTCAAGTTCTAACCCCTTTTAGTCCATTTTTGGCAGTTTCTACCCTATTTTTGCCACGTTTCAACTCCTTGTAAGATTTTTTTTCTTTTCTTGCTAATTTTTGCCCAATTCTTTCCTGGTTTCAGAGTTTTTCACTCATTTCTAACCCATTTTTCCCCATTTCTATCAAATTGAAACCGGTTTTCCCCCCGTTTGCTATGCATTCTTGTTACTTTCTTAAACGTTTTAAGCCACTTTTGGCCATTACTAACCCTTTTTTTATATCCCTTTTCTAAGTCCGTTTAAGCATTTTTTTGGTTTCTTTTCCGAACCCATATTACTCAATTTCTAACCATTTTTAAGTTATTTTTCCACTTTCCTAGCCCATTTTTGTCAAATTCTAACCCCTTTTAATCCATTTTTGGAAGTTTCTATCCTATTTTTGCCACGTTTAAACTCCTTTTAAGCTTTTTTTTTCCTTGCTAATTTTTGCCCAATTCTTTCCTGGTTTCAGAGTTTTTCGCTCATTTCTAACCCATTTTTCCCCATTTCTATCAAATTTAAACCAGTTTTTCCCCGTTTGCTATGCATTCTTGTTACTTTCTTAAACGTTTTAAGCCACTTTTGGCCATTACTAACCCTTTTTTTATTTCCATTTTCTAAGTCGTTTTAAGCATTTTTTCGTTTCTTTTCCTAACCCAAATTTCTCAATTTCTAACCATTTTTAAGTTATTTTTCCCCTTTCCTAACCCATTTTTTTCAAGTTCTAACCCCTTTTAGTCCATTTTTGGCAGTTTCTACCCTATTTTTGCCACGTTTCAACTCCTTGTAAGATTTTTTTTTCTTTTCTTGCTAATTTTGCCCAATTCTTTCCTGGTTTCAGAGTTTTTCGCTCATTTCTAACCCATTTTTCCCCATTTCTATCAAATTGAAACCGGTTTTCCCCCCGTTTGCTATGCATTCTTGTTACTTTCTAATATGTTTTAAGCCACCTTTGGCCATTACTAACCCTTTATTTCCGTTTTCTAAGTTGTTTTAAGCATTTTTTGGTTTCTTTTCCTAACCCAAATTTCTCAATGTCTAACTATTTTTAAGCTATTTTTCCCCTTTCCTAACCCACTTTTGTCATGTTCTGACCCCTTTTAATCCATTTTTGGCAGTTTCTATCCTATTTTTGCCACGTTTCAACCCCTTGTAAGCTTTTTTTTTCTTTTCTTGCTAATTTTTGCCCAATTCTTTCCTGGTTTCAGAGTTTTTCGCTCATTTCTAACCCATTTTTCCCCATTTCTATCAAATTTAAACCGGTTTTCCCCCCGTTTGCTATGCATTCCTGTTACTTTCTTAAACGTTTTAAGCCACTTTTGGCCATTACTAACCCTTCTTTTATTTCCCTTTTCTAAGTCGTTTTAAGCATTTATTGGTTTCTTTTCCTAACCCAAATTTCTCAATTTCTAACCATTTTTAAGTTATTTTTCCCCTTTCCTAACCCATTTTTGTCAAGTTCTAACCCCTTTTAATCTGTTTTTGGCAGCTTCTATCCTATTTTTGCCACGTTTCAACCCCTTTTAAGCTTTTTTTTTCTCCTTGCTATGTTTTGCCCAATTCTTTCCTGGTTTCAGAGTTTTTCGCTCATTTCTAACCCATTTTTCCCCATTTCTATCAAATTTAAACCAGTTTCCCCCCCCGTTTGCTATGCATTCTTGTTACTTTCTAATATGTTTTAAGCCAACTTTGGCCATTACTAACCCTTTATTTCCCTTTTCTAAGTTGTTTTAAGCATTTTTTGGTTTCTTTTCCTAACCCAAATTTCTCAATTTCTAACTATTTTTAAGCTATTTTTCCCCTTTCCTAACCCACTTTTGTCAAGTTCTGACCCCTTTTAATCCATTTTTGGCAGTTTCTATCCTATTTTTGCCACGTTTAAACACCTTTTAAGCTTTTTTTTTTCTGTGCTAATTTTTGCCCAATTCTTTCCTGGTTTCAGAGTTTTTCGCTCATTTCTAACCCATTTTTCCCCATTTCTATCAAATTGAAACCAGTTTCCCCCCCGTTTGCTATGCATTCTTGTTACTTTCTTAAACGTTTTAAGCCACTTTTGGGCATTACTAACCCTTTTTTTATTTCCATTTTCTAAGTCGTTTTAAGCATTTTTTGGTTTCTTTTCCTAACCCATATTTCTCAATTTCTAACCATTTTTAAGTTATTTTTCCCCTTTCCTAACACACTTTTGACAAGTTCTAACCCCTTTTAACTCATTTTTGGCAGTTTCTATCCTATTTTTGCCACGTTTAATCACCTTTTAAGCTTTTTTTTTCCTTGCTAATTTTTGCCCAATTCTTTCCTGGTTTCAGAGTTTTTCGCCCATTTCTAACTAATTTTTCCCCATTTCTATCAAATTTAAACCAGTTTTTCCCCCGTTTGCTATGCATTCTTGTTACTTTCTTAAACGTTTTAAGCCACTGTTTGCCTTTGCTAACCCTTTTTTTATTTCCATTTTCTAAGTCGTTTTAAGCATTTTTTGGTTGCTTTTCCTAACCCACGTTTCTCAATTTCTAACCATTTTTAAGTTATTTTTCCCCTTTCCTAACCCATTTTTGTCAAGTTCTAACCCCTTTTAATCCATTTTTGGCAGTTTCTATCCTATTTTTGCCACGTTTCAACCCCTTTTAAGCTTTTTTTTTCTTTTCTTGCTAATTTTTGCCCAATTCTTTCCTGGTTTCAGAGTTTTTCCCTCATTTCTAACCCATTTTTCCCCATTTCTATAAAATTTAAACCGCTTTTTTCTCCCCGTTTGCTATACATTCTTGTTACTTTCTTAAACGTTTTAAGCCACTTTTGGCCATTACTAACCCTTTTTTTATTTCCATTTTCTAAGCCGTTTTAAGCATTTTTTGGTTTCTTTTCCTAACCCATATTTCTCAATGTCTAACCATTTTTAAGTGATTTTTCCCCTTTCCTAACCCATTTTTGTCAAGTTCTAACCCCTTTTAATCCATTTTTGGCAGTTTCTATCCTATTTTTGCCACGTTTAAACACCTTTTAAGCTTTTTTTGGCTTTTCTTGCTAATTTTGCCCAATTCTTTCCCGGTTTCAGAGTTTTTCGCTCATTTCTAACCCATTTTTCCCCATTTCTATCAAATTGAAACCAGTTTCCCCCCCGTTTGCTATGCATTCTTGTTACTTTCTTAAACGTTTTAAGCCACTTTTTGCCATTGCTAACCCTTTTTTTTATTTCCATTTTCTAAGTCGTTTTAAGCATTTTTTGGTTTCTTGTCCTAACCCATATTTCTCAATTTCTAACCATTTTTAAGTTATTTTTCCCCTTTCTTAACCCACTTTTGACAAGTTCTAACCACTTTTAATCCATTTTTGGCAGTTTCTACCCTATTTTTGCCACGTTTAAACACCTTTTAAGCTTTTTTTTTCTTTTCTTGCTAATTTTTGCCCAATTCTTTCCTGGTTTCAGAGTTTTTCCCTCATTTCTAACCCATTTTTCCCCATTTCTATCAAATTTAAACCGCTTTTTCCCCCCTGTTTGCTATGCATTCTTGTTACTTTCTTAAATGTTTTAAGCCACTTTTTGCCATTGCTAACCCTTTTTTTATTTCCATTTTCTAAGTCGTTTTAAGCATTTTTTGGTTTCTTTTCCTAACCCATTTTTCTCAATTTCTAACCATTTTTAAGTGATTTTTCCCCTTTCCTAACCCACTTTTGACAAGTTCTAACCCCTTTTAATCCATTTTTGGCAGTTTCTATCCTATTTTTGCCACGTTTAAACACCTTTTAAGCTTTTTTTTTCCTTGCAAATTTTTGCCCAATTCTTTTCGGGTTTCAGAGTTTTTCGCTCATTTCTAACCCATTTTTCCCCATTTCTATCAAATTGAAACCAGTTTTTCCCCCGTTTGCTATGCATTCTTGTTACTTTCTTAAACGTTTTAAGCCACTTTTGGCCATTACTAACCCTTTTTTTATTTCCATTTTCTAAGTCGTTTTAAGCATTTTTTGGTTTCTTTTCCTAACCTACATTTCTCAATTTCTAAACATTTTTAAGTGATATTTCCCCTTTCCTAACCCACTTTTGTCAAGTTCTAACCCCTTTTAATCCATTTTTGGCAGTTTCTATCCTATTTTTGCCACGTTTAAACACCTTTTAAGCTTTTTTTTTCCTTGCAAAGTTTTGCCCAATTCTTTCCTGGTTTCAGAGTTTTTCGCTCATTTCTAACCCATTTTTCCCCATTTCTATCAAATTGAAACCAGTTTCCCCCCGTTTGCTATGCATTCTTGTTACTTTCTTAAACGTTTTAAGCCACTTTTTGCCATTGCTAACCCTTTTTTTATTTCCATTTTCTAAGTCGTTTTAAGTATTTTTTGGTTTCTTTTCCTAACCCATATTTCTCAATTTCTAACCATTTTTAAGTTATTTTTCCCCTTTCTTAACCCACTTTTGACAAGTTCTAACCACTTTTAATCCATTTTTGGCAGTTTCTACCCTATTTTTGCCACGTTTAAACACCTTTTAAGCTTTTTTTTTCTTTTCTTGCTAATTTTTGCCCAATTCTTTCCTGGTTTCAGAGTTTTTCGCTCATTTCTAACCCATTTTTCCCCATTTCTATCAAATTCAAACCGCTTTTTCCCCCCCGTTTGCGATGCATTCTTGTTACTTTCTTAAACGTTTTAAGCCACTTTTTGCCATTGCTAACCCTTTTTTTATTTCCATTTCTAAGTCGTTTTAAGCATTTTTTGGTTTCTTTTCCTAACCCATTTTTCTCAATTTCTAACCATTTTTAAGTGATTTTTCCCCTTTCCTAACCCACTTTTGTCAAGTTCTAACCCCTTTTAATCCATTTTTGGCAGTTTCTATCCTATTTTTGCCACGTTTAAACACCTTTTAAGCTTTTTTGA
>NW_026893348.1:47500-50000 GCF_033815535.1 Pezoporus flaviventris | reverse complement strand
GGGGGTTAGGGTTAGGGTTGGGGTAGGGTTAGGGTTAGGGTTAGGGTTAGGGGTTGGGTTAGGGTTAGGGTTAGGGTTAGGGTTGCCGTCTGCTCCCACAGTCGAAGAGCCAGGAGGGAAAGCATGTGCGGGGCATCTTCAGCACACAGTCAGCTTTGCAATGCTGTCACCATTATTGCTGTCACTCCTCGGTTTCATACCTAAAAGTACATTTGAATCAACCTCTCCAAAGCTGCTTCTCAGCTGCCCAGAAGCTCAGCGATTAGTGCACGAACGTCTGGCCTCTGCTCCCAGCGCCGAAGAGCCAGGAGGGAAAGCATGTGCTGGGCATCTTCAGCACACAGTCAGCTTTGCAACGGTGTCACCATCATTGCTGTCGCTCCTCGCTTTCATACCGAAAGGTCCATTTGAAAGCGCCCTCTTCGGAGCTTGCTCTCGGCTGCCCAGCAGCACAGTGAGTAGAGCACGAACGGTTGCCGTCTGCTCCCCACACGCCGAAGAGCCAGGAGGGAAAGCATGTGCTGGGCATCTTCAGCACACAGTCAGCTTTGCAACGGTGTCACCATCATTGCTGTCGCTCCTCGGTGTCATACCTAAAGGTCCATTTGAATGCACCCTCTTCAGAGCTTGCTCTCGGCTGCCCAGCAGCACAGTGAGTAGAGCACGAACGGTTGCCGTCTGCTCCCACAGTCGAAGAGCCAGGAGGGAAAGCATGTGCTGGGCATCTTCAGCACACAGTTAGCTTTGCAACGGTGTCACCATCATTGCTGTCGCTCCTCGCTTTCATACCTAAAAGTCCACTCGAATGCAACCTCTACGGAGCTTGCTCTGAGCTGCCAAGTAGCACAGCGATTAGAGCACGAACGTCTGGCCTCTGCTCCCAGAGCCGAAGAGCCAGGAGGGAAAGCATGTGCTGGGCATCTTCAGCACACAGTCAGCTTTGCAACGGTGTCACCATCATTGCTGTCGCTCCTCGCTTTCATACTTAAAAGTCCATTTGAATGCAACCTCTCCGAAGCTTGTTCTCGGCTGCCCAGGGGCAGAACGATTAGTGCACGAACGTCTGGCTTCTGCTCCCAGATCCGAAGAGCCAGGAGGGAAAGCATGTGCTGGGCATCTTCAGCACACAGTCAGCTTTGCAACGGTGTCACCATCATTGCTGTCGCTCCTCGCTTTCATACCTAAAGGTCCATTTGAATGCACCTCTTCGGAGCTTGCTCTCGGCTGCCAGCTGCACAGTGAGTAGAGCACTGTCGTGGTTTAAACCCAGTCAGGCAACTCGCCCGCTCACTTCCCCCCCCCTCCCGCCCCCCCCCCGCCCTCGGAGGGACGGAGAGGAGAATCAAAAGAATGCAACTCCCACGGGCCGAGACAAGAACAGCCCAGCAACCAAGGTACAACACAAATCACTACTGCCACCACCAATGACAACAATGACAAAGGAAATAACAAGGAAAGAGAACACAACACCCCAGCACCAGCCGACCGACAACCCGCCCCCCAAGCCCGACCAAGCCCCGACCGACACCTCCTCCAACCCCGCAGTCTCCCAGCCCTTCCGGCTAACTCCCAGTTACATTCTGGGCATGACGTGCTGTGGTATGGAATACCTCTTTGGTCAGTTTAGGTCAGGTGTCCTGTCTCTGCTTCCTCCCAGCTTCCCCTCCTCCCTGGCAGAGCATGAGGCTCACAAAGTCCTTGGCCAAACCAAAACATCTCTATCAGCTCTGTTCCCGAGCCGAAAGTCAAAACACTGCACTGCACCAGCTACCAAGGAGGAGAAACATGACTGCTACTGCTGAACCCAGGACATTATCCACCCTTATTCCATACGATTCACGTCATGCTCAGATCCCACATTTTCAATATACCATCACTCTTATCTCAGTGCACTCTTATCTTAGTGCATGGACCAGTCCCTATAAAGCTGCTGCGTCCATCTGGTCCATGTCAGGCTCCATCTCTTGTAACAGTCTTCCAGAGCAGGAGAGACTGTGTGCAGTGTTCACACTCGTGAATAACCTGGGCAATAGTATCCATTGTTAAGTCCACCCCTCGATCATGAGTCCATCTCTGTGTTGCATCTCTGCTCTGATGGCCTGAAGTGCCATGGGCCCACCAGGCTTAAAATAATTCACTGTCCCCTTAAGCAGTTTCTGCAGCTTGTTGCTGGGGACTCCATACAGCTGCCTTCCATCTCCGACGCTTCCAAAGCACTGGAGGGGCCCAGTGGACTAGATACTTGCCCATACTGTCCCACACACCCTGCCACTCATGACTCTCCAGCCTTGGGGAAAATCTCTTGGTCCCCCTATATTGTTGTCTAACCCCAGACAAGACCCAAACCTGACTCTGCTTAACTTTTGAGATCAGACAAAATGGTTGTGGGTAGAACACAGTCTGTATGTGTGCCAACATGCTGATCCCCATCACAATCAGCAGGCAGGTCCCAAGGATACCCAAAGGCCATTCAAAACCTTCAGAACTCTCACACGATGCT
>NW_026893347.1:45000-47500 GCF_033815535.1 Pezoporus flaviventris | reverse complement strand
GCACGAACGTCTGGCCTCTGCTCTCAGAGCCGAAGAGCCAGGAGGGAAAGCATGTGCTGGGCATCTTCAGCACACAGTCAGCTTTGCAACGGTGTCACCATCATTGCTGTCGCTCCTCGCTTTCATACCTAAAGGTCCATTTGAAAGCGCCCTCTTCGGAGCTTGCTCTCGGCTGCCCAGCAGCACAGTGAGTAGAGCACGAACGGTTGCCGTCTGCTCCCACAGTCGAAGAGCCAGGAGGGAAAGCATGTGCTGGGCATCTTCAGCACACAGTGAGCTTTGCAACGGTGGCACCATCATTGCTGTCGCTCCTCAGTGTCATACCTAAAGGTCCATTTGAATGCACCCTCTTCAGAGCTTGCTCTCGGCTGCCCAGCAGCACAGTGAGTAGAGCACGAACAGTTGCCGTCTGCTCCCACAATCGAAGAGCCAGGAGGGAAAGCTGGTGCTCTGAATCTTCTGCACACAGTCAGCTTTGCAACAGTGCCTCCATCATTGCTGTCGCTCCTCACTTTCATACCGAGAAGTTCATTTGAATCCAACTTCTCTGCTCGTTGCTCTTGGCTGCCCAGCAGCACAGTCAGTAGAGCACGAACGTCTGGCCTCTGCTCTCAGAGCCGAAGAGCCAGGAGGGAAAGCATGTGCTGGGCATCTTCAGCACACAGTCAGCTTTGCAACGGTGTCACCATCATTGCTGTCGCTCCTCGCTTTCATACCTAAAGGTCCATTTGAATGCACCCTCTTCGGAGCTTGCTCTCGGCTGCCCAGCAGCACAGTGAGTAGAGCACGAACGGTTGCCGTCTGCTCCCACAGTCGAAGAGCCAGGAGGGAAAGCATGTGCTGGGCATCTTCAGCACACAGTCAGCTTTGCAACGGTGTCACCATCATTGCTGTCGCTCCTCGCTTTCATACCTAAAGGTCCATTTGAATGCACCCTCTTCGGAGCTTGCTCTCGGCTGCCCAGCAGCACAGTGAGTAGAGCACGAACGGTTGCCGTCTGCTCCCACAGTCGAAGAGCCAGGAGGGAAAGCATGTGCTGGACATCTTCAGCACACAGTTAGCTTTGCAACGGTGTCACCATCATTGCTGTCGCTACTCGCTTTCATACCTAAAAGTCCACTCGAATGCAACCTCTACGGAGCTTGCTCTGAGCTGCCAAGTTGCACAGCGATTAGAGCACGAACGTCTGGCCTCTGCTCCCAGAGCCG
This sequence comes from Pezoporus flaviventris, assembly GCF_033815535.1. Classification (NCBI taxonomy): domain Eukaryota; kingdom Metazoa; phylum Chordata; class Aves; order Psittaciformes; family Psittacidae; genus Pezoporus; species Pezoporus flaviventris. Next base: position 46,292 of record NW_026893347.1, on the reverse strand, counting down.
AAGAGCCAGGAGGGAAAGCATGTGCTGGGCATCTTCAGCACACAGTCAGCTTTGCAACGGTGTCACCATCATTGCTGTCGCTCCTCGCTTTCATACTTAAAAGTCCATTTGAGTGCAACCTCCCCGAAGCTTGTTCTCGGCTGCCCAGGGGCAGAACGATTAGTGCACGAACGTCTGGCTTCTGCTCCCAGATCCGAAGAGCCAGGAGGGAAAGCATGTGCTGGGCATCTTCAGCACACAGTCAGCTTTGCAACGGTGTCACCATCATTGCTGTCGCTCCTCGCTTTCATACCTAAAGGTCCATTTGAATGCACCCTCTTCGGAGCTTGCTCTCGGCTGCCCAGCTGCACAGTGAGTAGAGCACGAACAGTTGCCCTCTGCTCCCACAATCGAAGAGCCAGAAGGGAAAGCTGGTGAAAGCTTAGGGTTAGGGTTAGGGTTAGGGTTAGGGTTAGGGGTTAGGGTTAGGGGTTAGGGTTAGGGTTAGGGTTAGGGTTAGGGGTTAGGGTTAGGGTTAGGGTTATGGTTAGGTTTAGGGTTAGGGTTAGGGTTAGGGGTAGGGTTAGGGTTAGGGTTAGGGTTAGGGTTAGGTTTAGGGTTAGGGTTAGGGTTAGGGGTAGGGTTAGGGTTAGGGTTAGGGTTAGGGTTAGCTTAGGGTTAGGGTTAGGGTTAGGGTTAGGGTTGCCGTCTGCTCCCACAGTCGAAGAGCCAGGAGGGAAAGCATGTGCGGGGCATCTTCAGCACACAGTCAGCTTTGCAATGCTGTCACCATTATTGCTGTCACTCCTCGGTTTCATACCTAAAAGTACATTTGAATGCAACCTCTCCAAAGATGCTTCTCAGCTGCCCAGAAGCTCAGCGATTAGTGCACGAACGTCTGGCCTCTGCTCCCAGCGCCGAAGAGCCAGGAGGGAAAGCATGTGCTGGGCATCTTCAGCACACAGTCAGCTTTGCAACGGTGTCACCATCATTGCTGTCGCTCCTCAGTGTCATACCTAAAGGTCCATTTGAATGCACCCTCTTCGGAGCTTGCTCTCGGCTGCCCAGCAGCACAGTGAGTAGAGCACGAACAGTTGCCGTCTGCTCCCACAATCGAAGAGCCAGGAGGGAAAGCTGGTGCTCTGAATCTTCTGCACACAGTCAGCTTTGCAACAGTGCCTCCATCATTGCTGTCGCTCCTCACTTTCATACCGAGAAGTTCATTTGAATCCAACTTCTCTGCTCGTTGCTCTTGGCTGCCCAGCAGCACAGTCAGTAGAGCACGAACGTCTGGCCTCTGCTCTCAGAGCCGA
>NW_026893345.1:0-30533 GCF_033815535.1 Pezoporus flaviventris | reverse complement strand
TCCCATAGGCCACAATGGGGTGTCTATGGGGATGAATGGGAGGAGGGGGCGTGGCTAAAGGCGGGGTGGGCGGGGCTTAAAGCCCCCATAGGCCACAATGGGGTGTCTATGGGGATGAATGGGAGGAGGGGGCGTGGCTAAAGGCGGGTGGGCGGGGCTTAAAGCCCCCATAGGCCACAATGGGGTGTCTATGGGGATGAATGGGAGGAGGGGGCGTGGCTAAAGGCGGGTGGGCGGGGCTTAGAGCCCCCATAGGCCACAATGGGGTGTCTATGGGGAGGAATGGGAGGAGGGGGCGTGGCTAAAGTCCCGTGGGCGGGGCTTAAAGGCCCCATAGGCCACAATGGGGTGTCTATGGGGATGAATGGGAGGAGGGGGCGTGGCTAAAGGCGGGTGGGCGGGGCTTAAAGCCCCCATAGGCCACAATGGGGTGTCTATGGGGATGAATGGGAGGAGGAGGCGTGGCTAAAGGCGGGTGGCGGGGCTTAGAGCCCCCATAGGCCACAATGGGGTGTCTATGGGGAGGAATGGGAGGAGGGGGCGTGGCTAAAGGCGGGTGGGCGGGGCTTAGAGCCCCCATAGGCCACAATGGGGTGTCTATGGGGAGGAATGGGAGGAGGGGGCGTGGCTAAAGGCGGTGGGCGGGGCTTAAAGGCCCCATAGGCCACAATGGGGTGTCTATGGGGATGAATGGGAGGAGGAGGCGTGGCTAAAGGCGGGTGGGCGGGGCTTAGAGCCCCCATAGGCCACAATGGGGTGTCTATGGGGAGGAATGGGAGGAGGGGGCGTGGCTAAAGGCGTGGGCGGGGCTTAGAGGCCCCATAGGCCACAATGGGGTGTCTATGGGGATGAATGGGGGAGGAGGAGGCGTGGCTAAAGGCGGGTGGGCGGGGCTTAGAGCCCCCATAGGCCACAATGGGGTGTCTATGGGGATGAATGGGAGGAGGGGGCGTGGCTAAAGGCGGGTGGGCGGGGGCTTAGAGCCCCCATAGGCCACAATGGGGTGTCTATGGGGATGAATGGGAGGAGGGGGCGTGGCTAAAGGCGGTGGGCGGGGCTTAAAGCCCCCCATAGGCCACAATGGGGTGTCTATGGGGATGAATGGGAGGAGGGGGCGTGGCTAAAGGCGGGTGGGCGGGGCTTAAAGCCCCCATAGGCCACAATGGGGTGTCTATGGGGATGAATGGGAGGAGGAGGCGTGGCTAAAGGCGGTGGGCGGGGCTTAAGCCCCCATAGGCCACAATGGGGTGTCTATGGGGATGAATGGGAGGAGGAGGCGTGGCTAAAGGCGGTGGGCGGGGCTTAAAGCCCCCATAGGCCACAATGGGGTGTCTATGGGGATGAATGGGAGGAGGAGGCGTGGCTAAAGGCGGGTGGGCGGGGCTTAGAGCCCCCATAGGCCACAATGGGGTCTCTATGGGGATGAATGGGAGGAGGGGGCGTGGCCAGAGGGGGGCGGGGTCACTTGACCCGGATCTCCGCATACTCGGGGGGCTCCTCGGGGGGGTCCCGGCTGGGCTTGGGGGGAGGGGCAGGGTCCGGGGGGGCTCCCGGCCCTCCCCCACCCCCAGCGCCCAGCGGCCGACGGCGCCGCGCAGCCAGCGGGGCTGGGGGAGGGGAACATGCGTGTTACATGCGTGTTACATACGTGTTACATACGTGTTACATGCGTGTTACATACATGTTACATGCGTGTGACATACACGGAACATATGTGTGATGTGGACATATGTGTTACATAGGTGGAACATACGTGTTACATACATGGAACATGCGTGTTATGTGGAACGTACGTGTTGCATGCGTGGACCGCACGTGTTACATCTGTGGAACATGCGTGTGATATACATGAAACATGCATGTAACATACTGGAACGCCCATGTTACATACGTGGAACGCGCATGTTACATACGTGTGACATACATGTCACATAAGTGTCACATATGTATTACATGCGTGGAACATACGTGGAATGTGCATGGAACATGCGTGTTACATACGTGGAACATACGTGTTACATAGAACATATGCGTTACGTGCGTGTTACCTGGAACATACATGTTAAATGCGTGTTACATGGAACATACGTGTTACGTACATGGAACACAGGTGTTACATACGTGGAACATACGTGTTACGTGCATGGACATACATGCATGCAACATGCATGGAACATACATGGACATAGCACACACAGGTACGCACGTGGACATATGGGTCAACCCATGTCCCCACATCCCACACCCCACATCCCACACCCCACATCCCGCACCCCACATCCCACATCCCACCCCCCACACCCCCCACATTCCACCCCCCACACCCCCCACATTCCACCCCCCACACCCCCCACCATCCCACCCCCACCACCCCCCCACATCCCACATCCCACCCCCCACATCCCGCACCCCACACCCCACATCCCACATCCCACCCCCACATCCCACCCCCCACATCCCACCCCCCACATCCCACCCCCCACCCCCCACACCCCCACACCCCCCACATCCCACCCCCCCACCCCCCACACCCCCCCCACCCCCCACCCCCCATTGACACCTCCCCACCTGCAGGGGGCGCTGTTCAGGCTCAGGCTCCGCCCCCTGCACCGGGGTCACCTCTGGGCTTCCCGCCGCCTTCCTGCATGAATGGAGGGGGGGGGGGCGGGTCAAGGGTCACGTGACCTCTGACCCCCACCTTGGCCCCTCCCACTCCTCAACCCACCCCCTATCCCGTAGGGCGGAGCTAAGGATGGGGATGCCCTCTTTCCCCCCATATATCACAATACCCCATATATCGCGATAACACCCTATCACAATACCCCATATATCGCGATACCCCCCCATATATCACAATACCCCATATATCGCGATAGCCCCCCATATATCACAATACCCCATATATCGCGATACCCCCCCATATATCAGAATACCCCCCCATATATCACAATACCTCTCCCATATATCGCGATACCCCTCCCTTATGTCGCGATACCACCCATATATCACGATATATCGCTTTACCCTCCCAAATATCACTCTGCCCTCCCATATATCACAATACTCCACCATATGTCGGTATGCCCCCTATATATTGCTGTGCCCACCCATATATCATGATACCACCCCATATATCATGATATCCCCCTATATCGCGACTACCCCATATATCACCATATCCCCATATATCGTGGTACCCCATATATCACGATACCGCCCCCTATATCGCGACAACCCCATATATCACCATATCCCCATACATCATGTTAACCCATATATCACGATACCACCCCCTATATCGCGACAACCCCATATATCACCATATCCCCATACATCATGTTAACCCATATATCACGATACCGCCCCCTATATCGCGACAACCCCATATATCACCCTATCCCCATATATCATGTTAACCCATATATCATGATACCCCCCTATATCGCGACAACCCCATGTATCACCATATCCCCATGTATCATGGCACCCCATATATCCCGATACCCCTCCATATATCGCAATCCCCCCCATATATCTCGATACCCCCCATATATCGCGATACCGCCCCATATATCACGATAACCCCCGCATATATCGCGATACCCCATATATCACGATATCCCCCATATATCGCGATACCGCCCCATATATCACGATAACCCCCGCATATATCGCGATACCCCCATATATCACGATATCCCCCCATATATCGCGATACCCCCCATATATCACGATATCCCCCATATATCGCGATAGCCCTCCATCTTCTATATCATGATACCCCCCCCATATATCGCGATACCCCCCCCCATATATCGCGATACCGCCCCATATATCGCAATCCCCCCCCCCCCCATATATCACGATATCGCCCATGGCGTGTCTCACTTGCGGCGGCTCTGGCTGAGGTAGCACACGACGGCGATGACGATGGCGAAGGCCACAACGGCCCCGACCGGCCCCACCTTAGCCCAAACCAGACCCCCTGTGGGGCAATAAAAGGGGGGGGGGGGTGGGGGGTGTCAAGGGGGTATTAACGACCCCCAAGGGGGTAATTACCGGCATCAACAGGGCATCAATGGGGCGTCAATGGGGCGTCAATGGGGTGTCAATGGGGCATCAATGGGGTGTCAATGGGGCATCAATGGAGCATCAATGGGGCATCAATGGAGCATCAATGGGTCATCAATGGAGCATCAATGGGTCATCAATGGGGCACCAATGGGCCATCAATGGAGCATCAATGGAGCATCAATGGGTCATCAATGGAGCATCAATGGGTCATCAATGGGGCATCAATGGAGCATCAATGGGTCATCAATGGAGCATCAATGGGCCATCAATGGGGCCATCAATGGAGCATCAATGGAGCATCAATGGGGCATCAATGGGTCATCAATGGGGCATCAATGGAGAATCAATGGGGCATCAATGGAGCATCAATGGAGCATCAATGGGGCACCAATAGAGCATCAATGGGGCACCAATAGAGCATCAATGGAGCATCAATGGGGCACCAATGGGCCACCAATGGAGCATCAATGGGGCACCAATAGAGTATCAATGGGCCACCAATAGAGCATCAATGGGGCACCAATAGAGCATCAATGGGCCACCAATAGAGCATCAATGGGCCACCAATAGAGCATCAATGGGCCATCAATGGGGCACCAATGGGCCACCAATGGAGCATCAATGGGGCACCAATAGAGCATCAATGGGCCACCAATAGAGCATCAATGGGGCACCAATAGAGCATCAATGGGCCACCAATAGAGCATCAATGGGCCATCAATGGGCCACCAATGGAGCATCAATGGGGCACCAATAGAACATCAATGGAGCATCAATGTGGCACCAATGGGCCATCAATGGAGCATCAATGGGGCACCAATAGAACATCAATGGAGCATCAATGGGGCCATCAATGGAGCACCAATGGGCCATCAATGGGGCCATCAATGGAGCATCAATGGAGCATCAATGGAGCATCAATGGGGCACCAATAGAGCATCAATGGAGCATCAATGTTGCACCAATGGGCCACCAATGGAGCATCAATGGAGCACCAATAGAACATCAATGGAGCATCAATGTGGCACCAATGGGCCATCAATGGAGCATCAATGGAGCATCAATGGGCCATCAATGGGGCACCAATGGGCCATCAATGGAGCATCAATGGGGCACCAATAGAGCATCAATGGAGCATCAATGGGGCACCAATGGCCATCAATGGAGCATCAATGGGGCACCAATAGAGCATCAATGGAGCATCAATGGGGCACCAATAGAGCATCAATGGGCCATCAATGGGGCACCAATAGAGCATCAATGGAGCATCAATGGGGCACCAATGGGCCATCAATGGAGCATCAATGGGGCACCAATAGAGCATCAATGGAGCATCAATGGGACATCAATGGAGCATCAATGGGGCATCAATGGGCCATCAATAGAACATCAATGGAGCATCAATGGGGCACCAATAGAGCATCAATGGGCCACCAATTGGCCATCAATGGGGCATCAATGGGGCACCAATAGAGCATCAATGTGGCACCAATGGGGCACCAATAGAGCATCAAATGGGGCACCAATAGAACATCAATGGGCCACCAATTGGCCATCAATGGGCCACCAATAGAGCATCAATGGGGCACCAATAGAGCATCAATGGAGCATCAATGGGGCACCAATAGAGCATCAATGTGGCACCAATGGGGCACCAATAGAGCATCAATGGACCATCAATGGGGCACCAATAGAGCATCAATGGGTCATCAATGGTCCATCAATGGGCCACCAATTGGCCATCAATGGGCCACCAATAGAGCATCAATGGGGCACCAATGGGCCACCAATAGAGCATCAATGGGGCACCAATAGAGCATCAACGGACCCCCCCCGGCGCCCCCCATTGCAACCCTTACCTGGATGTTGGAATCTGAGCTGCAGCCGGGCGCTGCCGTGCTCGTTGTGGGCCCGGCAGAGGATGACGAGATGGGGCTCGAGCGCCCCACGGAGGCTCGGATGGCCGTGACGGTGGCCGTGGGGCCGGGGGCAGGGCGGCCCGGAAGTCCCGGTGTCCCTCGCTCACGGTGACGTTACGGGACGGGAGCTCGAAGGCCAAGGACGCCGTGGGGACGGCGCGGGCCGAGCACAGGCACCGAGCTCCTTCCCCGCCAGGGGTGCAGTGGGAGTCGGGGAGGAGTTCGGGGGGGGTCTGGGGGTGGGGTTGGGGGGGGGGGGTGGAAAAAGGGGGGGGTATTATGGGGGGCGGACCCATAGAGAGACCAAGACCACCTTAAGGGCACCCATAGGGACCCCAAGACCACCTTAAGGGCACCCATAGGGACCCAAATACCACCTTAAGGGCACCCATAGGGACCCCAATACCACCTTAAGGGCACTCATAGGGACCCCAATAACACCTTAAGGGCAGTCATAGGACCCCAATGCCACCTTAAGGGCACCAATACCACCTTAAGGGCACCCATTGGGACCCCAATACCACCTTAAGGGCACCCATAGGGACCCCAATACCACCTTAAGGGCACCCATAGGGACCCCAATACCACCTTAAGGGCACCCATAGGGACCCCAATACCACCTTAAGGGCACTCATAGGGACCCCAATAACACCTTAAGGGCAGTCATAGGGACCCAATGCCACCTTAAGGGCACCAATACCACCTTAAGGGCACCCATAGGGACCCCAATACCACCTTAAGGGCACCCATAGGGACCCCAATACCACCTTAAGGGCACCCATAGGGACCCCAATACCACCTTAAGGGCACCCATAGGGACCCCAATACCACCTTAAGGGCACCCATAGGGACCCCAACGCCACCTTAAGGACGGCAATACCACCTTAAGGGCAGCAATACCACCTTAAGGGCATCGATACCACCTTAAGGGCACTCATAGGGACCCCAATACCACCTTAAGAGCACCCATAGGGACCCCAATACCACCTTAAGGGCACCCATAGGGATCCCAATACCCCCTTAAGGGCACCCATAGGGACCCCAAGACCACCTTAAGGGCATCGATACCACCTTAAGGGCACTCATAGGGACCCAAATACCACCTTAAGGGCACCCATAGGGACCCCAATACCACCTTAAGGGCACCCGTAGGGACCCCAATACCACCTTAAGGGCACTCATAGGGACCCCAATACCACCTTAAGGGCACCCATAGGGACCCCAATACCACCTTAAGGGCACTCATAGGGACCCCAATACCACCTTAAGGGCACCCATAGGGACCCCAATACCACCTTAAGGGCACTCATAGGGACCCCAATACCACCTTAAGGGCACTCATAGGGACCCCAATACCACCTTAAGAGCACCCATAGGGACCCCAATACCACCTTAAGGGCACTCATAGGGACCCCAATAACACCTTAAGGGCAGTCATAGGGACCCCAATGCCACCTTAAGGGCACCAATACCACCTTAAGGGCACCCATAGGGACCCCAATACCACCTTAAGGGCACCCATAGGGACCCCAATACCACCTTAAGGGCACCCATAGGGACCCCAATACCACCTTAAGGGCACCCATAGGGACCCCAATGCCACCTTAAGGACGGCAATACCACCTTAAGGGCAGCAATACCACCTTAAGGGCATCGATACCACCTTTAGGGCACCCATAGGGACCCCAATACCACCTTAAGGGCACCCATAGGGACCCCAATACCACCTTAAGGGCACCCATAGGGACCCCAATACCACCTTAAGGGCACCCATAGGGACCCCAATACCACCTTAAGGGCACTCATAGGGACCCCAATACCACCTTAAGGGCACCCATAGGGACCCCAATACCACCTTAAGGGCACTCATAGGGACCCCAATACCACCTTAAGGGCACCCATAGGGACCCCAATACCACCTTAAGGGCACCCATAGGGACCCCAATGCCACCTTAAGGGCAGCAATACCACCTTAAAGACGGTAATACCACCTTAAGGGCACCAAGACCACCGTAAGGGCACTCATAGGGACCCCAATTCCACCTTAAGGGCACCAATACCACCTTAAGGACACTCATAGGGACCCCAATACCACCTTAAGGGCATCGATACCACCCCATAGATACCCCCTATACCCCCCATAGTTACCCCCAATAGATACCCTCTATAGCCCCCCATACCTCCCATAGATACCCCTATAGCCCCCCATACCCCCCATACCCCCCCCACAGTTACCCCCATAACCCCGCCCCATAACCCCGCCCCATAACCCCGCCCCATAACCCCACCCCATAACCCCTCCCCATAACCACACCCCATAACCCCGCCCCATAACCCCGCCCCATAACCCCACCCCATAACCCCACCCCATAACCCCGCCCCATAACCCCACCCCATAACCCCGCCCCATAACCCCACCCCATAACCCCACCCCATAACCCCACCCCATAACCCCACCCCATAACCCCGCCCCATAACCCCGCCCCATAACCCCGCCCCATAACCCCACCCCATAACCCCACCCCATAACCCCACCCCATAACCCCGCCCCATAACCCCGCCCCATAACCCCACCCCATAACCCCGCCCCATAACCCCGCCCCAATGACGACTCACACTCCACTGTGACGTTAAAGCTGAGGCTGCTGTGGCCGTGCCCGTTCTCCGCCCTACACTCGTACTGCCCCCCATCTATGGGGCGGGCGTGGGGCAGCTCCCAGCTCACTGCGGGCTCGTAGCGAGCGCTCGCTACCAGGGCTCCGGCTCGAAGCAGGCTCACGATGGGGGCCGGGTGGCTCCGAGCCCCACAGCGCAGCCACAGCGGCTCCCCCGCCACGACCCATAGGGTGCCGTTGAGCCAGGGGGGGCGAGGGGGGACTGGAGGGGGAGAGGGACAGTGGTAAAGGGACCCATAGACACCCATAGATCACTGTAGACGCCATAGAGACCCATAGAGACCCATAGACCCCATAGACCCCAATAGAGCCCAATAGACCCCCATAGACCCCATAGACCCCATAGACCACAATAGACCCCCAATAGACCCCCATACACCCCATAGACCACAATAGACCTCAATAGACCCCCATAGACCCCTATAGACCCCAATAGACCCCATAGACCCCTATAGACCCCAATAGAACCCATAGACCTCCATAGACCCCATAGGCCCCAATAGACCCCAATAGAACCCAATAGACCCCCATAGACCCCATAGACCCCAATAGACCCCATAGACCCCAATAGACCCCCATAGACCCCAATAGACCCCAATAATCCCCCATAGACCCCATAGACCCATATAGACCCCATAGACCCCCATAGACCCCAATAGACCCCCATAGACCCCAATAGACCCCATAGACCCCCATAGACCCCTATAGACCACAATAGACCCCATAGAACCCAATAGACCCCATAGACCCCAATAGACCCCATAGACACCAATAGACCCCATAGACCCCTATAGACCCCAATAGACCCCAATAATCCCCCATAGACCCCATAGACCCATATAGACCCCATAGACCCCCATAGACCGCTATAGACCACAGTAGACCCCATAGACCCCCATAGACCCCCATAGACCCCAATAGATCGCATAGTACCCAATAGACTTCATAGACCCCATAGACACCCATAGACCCCAATAGACACCAATAGACCCCATAGCACCCAATAGACCTCATAGACCCCATAGACCCCCACAGACCCCAATAGACCCCCATAGACCCCAATAGACCCCATAGACCCCCATAGACCCCAATAGACCCCATAGAGCCCAATAGAACCCCATGTGGGGACCGGGTGGCTCCGAGCCCCACAGCGCAGCCACAGCGGCTCCCCCGCCACGACCCATAGGGTGCCGTTGAGCCAGGGGGGGCGAGGGGGGACTGGGGGGGGAGAGGGACAGTGGTAAAGGGACCCATAGAGACCCATAGATCGCTGTAGACGCCATAGAGACCCATAGAGACCCATAGAACCCATAGACACCAATAGACCCCATAGACCCCTATAGACCCCCATAGACCCCATAGACCCCAATAGACCCCCAGAGACCCCAATAGACCCCAATAGTCCCCCATAGACCCATATAGACCACATAGACCCCCATAGACCCATATAGACCCCATAGACCCCCATAGACCCCTATAGACCACAATAGAACCCATAGACCCCCATAGACCCCAATAGACCGCATAGTACCCAATAGACTTCATAGACCCCATAGACACCCATAGACCCCAATAGACCCCATAGCCCCCAATAGACCCCATAGAGCCCAATAGAGCCCAATAGAACCCCATGTGGGGACCGGGTGGCTCCGAGCCCCACAGCGCAGCCACAGCAGCTCCCCCGCCACGACCCATAGGGTGCCGTTGAGCCAGGGGGGCGAGGGGGGACTGGAGGGGGAGAGGGACAGTGGTAAAGGGACCCATAGAGACCCATAGATCGCTGTAGACGCCATAGAGACCCATAGAGACCCATAGAACCCATAGACCCCAATAGAGCCCAATAGACCCCCATAGACCCCATAGACCCCATAGACCACAATAGACCCCCAATAGACCCCCATACACCCCATAGACCACAATAGACCTCAATAGACCCCCATAGACCCCTATAGACCCCAATAGACCCCATAGACCCCAATAGAACCCCATAGACCCCCTAGGACCCCCATAGACCCCCATAGACCCCATAGACCCCAATAGACCCCTATAGACCCCAATAGACCCCATAGAACCCCATAGACCCCAATAGACCCCAATAGAACCCCATAGACCCCCTAGGACCCCCATAGACCCCCATAGACCCCATAGAACCCAATAGACCCCAATAGACCCCATAGACCCCTCCATTGACCACCCCATAGCGCCCCCCATGGTGACTCACAGGCCACGTGCAGCTCGAGGCTGCGGTTGTGGCTGCCGTGCCGGTTCTCGGCCACGCACACGTAGACCCCATAGACTCCAATAGACCCCAATAGACCCCAATAGACCCCATAGACCCCAATAGACCCCATAGCCCCCTATAGACCCCATAGACCCCATACCATAGACCCCAATAGACCCCAATGGACCCCATAGACCCTCATAGACCCCAATAGACCCCATAGACCCCAATAGACTCCATAGACCCCAATACACCCCAATAGACCCCAATAGAGCCCAATAGAGCCCAATAGAGCCCAATAGACCCCAATAGACTCCAATAGACTCCAGTAGACCCCAATAGACCCCAATAGACCCCAACGGACCCCAATAGAACCCAATAGACCCCAATAGACCCCAATAGAACCCAATAGACCCCATAGACTCCCATAGACCCCAATAGACCCCATAGTCCCCTATAGACCCCAATAGACCCCAACAGACCCCATAGACCCCAATAGACCCCATAGACCCCTCCATTGACCACCCCATAGCGCCCCCCATGGTGACTCACAGGCCACGTGCAGCTCGAGGCTGCGGTTGTGGCTGCCGTGCCGGTTCTCGGCCACGCACACATAGACCCCATAGACCCCAATAGACCCCAATAGACCCCAATAGACCCCATAGACACCCATAGACCCCAATAGACCCCATAGACCCCAATAGACCCCATAGATCCCAATAGACCCCAATAGACCCCAACGGACCCCAATAGACCCCATAGACCCCTCCATTGACCACCCCATAGCGCCCCCCATGGTGACTCACAGGCCACGTGCAGCTCGAGGCTGCGGTTGTGGCTGCCGTGCTGGTTCTCGGCCATGCACATGTAGACCCCATAGACCCCAATAGACCCCATAGCCCCCGATAGACCCCATAGACCCCATACCATAGACCCCAATAGACCCCAATGGACCCCATAGACCCTCATAGACCCCAATAGACCCCATAGACCGCAATAGACCCCATAGACCCCAATACACCCCAATAGACCCCAATAGAGCCCAATAGAGCCCAATAGAGCCCAATAGACCCCAATAGACTCCAATAGACTCCAGTAGACCCCAATAGACCCCAATAGACCCCAACGGACCCCAATAGAACCCAATAGACCCCAATAGACCCCATAGACACCCATAGACCCCAATAGACCCCATAGACCCCAATAGACCCCATAGACCCCTCCATTGACCACCCCATAGCGCCCCCATGGCCACTCACAGGCCACGTGCAGCTCGAGGCTGCGGTTGTGGCTGCCGTGCCGGTTCTCGGCCACGCACATGTAGACCCCATAGACCCCATAGACCCCAATAGACCCCATAGCCCCCGATAGACCCCATAGACCCCATACCATAGACCCCAATAGACCCCAATGGACCCCATAGACCCTCATAGACCCCAATAGACCCCATAGACCGCAATAGACCCCATAGACCCCAATACACCCCAATAGACCCCAATAGAGCCCAATAGAGCCCAATAGAGCCCAATAGACCCCAATAGACTCCAATAGACTCCAGTAGACCCCAATAGACCCCAATAGACCCCAATAGACCCCAATAGAACCCAATAGACCCCAATAGACCCCATAGACACCCATAGACCCCAATAGACCCCATAGACCCCAATAGACCCCATAGACCCCTCCATTGACCACCCCATAGCGCCCCCCATGGTGACTCACAGGCCACGTGCAGCTCGAGGCTGCGGTTGTGGCTGCCGTGCCGGTTCTCGGCCACGCACACGTAGGTGCCGGCGTCGTCGGGGGCCAGGTGGGGCAGGGGCAGCTCGAGGCGCTCGGCCCCCGGCTCCTCCCGCAGCAACGCTGCCCCACGGAACCACGAGAGCAACGGCGCCGGCCGCCCCTCGGCAACGCACGCCAGCGCCGCCGCCGAGCCCTCCAAGGCCTCCGGAGGGCCCTCCACCGACAGCACCTGTGGGGGGACTTGGGGGGGGGGGGATATGGACATGCAATGGGGTGAGATGAAAGTGAGGGGAAATCGACCCAAAACGCAAGGGAATTGACACGAAACGCAAGGGAATTGACATGAAACGCAAGGGAATTGACCCAAAACTCAAGGAAATCGACACAAAATGCAAGGGAATTGACCCAAAATGCAAGGAAATCGACACAAAATGCGAGGAAATTGACCCAAACCTCAAGGATATCGACCTGAAATGCAAGGGAATTGACACAAAATGCAAGGGAATTGACCCAAAACTCAAGGAAATCGACACAAAATGCAAGGAAATTGACCCAAAACTCAAGGATATCGACCCAAAATGCAAGGGAATTGACCCAAAACTCAAGGAAATCGACCTGAAATGCAAGGGAATTGACACAAAACGCAAGGAAATTGACCCAAAACTCAAGGAAATCGACACAAAATGAAATGAAATTGACCTGAAACGCAAGGGAATTGACACAAATCGCAAGGAAATTGACACAAAACTCAAGGAAATTGACAAAATCTCAGTGAAATTGACCCAAAACTCAAGGAAATCGACCCAAAACGCAAGGGAATTGACACAAAACGCAAGGAAATCGAGACAAAACTCAAGGAAATTGACCCAAAACGCAAGGGAATTGACCCAAAACCGCAAGGAAATCAACCCAAAATGCAAGGGAATTGACCCGAAACGCAAGGGAATTGACCCAAAACTCAAGGAAATCGACACAAAATGCAAGGAAATTGACCCAAAACTCAAGGATATCGACACAAAATGCAAGGGAATTGACCCAAAATGCAAGGAAATCGACACAAAATGCGAGGAAATTGACCCAAAACTCAAGGATATCGACCTGAAATGCAAGGGAGTTGACACAAAATGCAAGGGAATTGACCCAAAACTCAAGGAAATCGACACAAAATGCAAGGGAATTGACCCAAAACTCAAGGATATCGACCTGAAATGCAAGGGAATTGACACAAAATGCAAGGGAATTGACCCAAAACTCAAGGAAATCGACACAAAATGCAAGGAAATTGACCCAAAACTGAAGGAAATTGACCCAAAACTCACGGAAATTGACCCAAAATGCAATGAAATTGACCTGAAATGCAAGGAAATTGACACAAAACACAAGGAAATTGACCCAAAATGCAAGGAAATCGACACAAAACGCAAGGAAATCGACCCGAAACGCAATGAAATCGACCCAAAACTCACAGAAATTGACCCAAAACGCAATGAAATTGACCCAAAATGCAAGGAAATTGACCCAAAACTCACAGAAATAGACAAAATCTCAGGGAAATTGACACAAAACTCAAGGAAGTTGACCTAAAACTCAAGGAAGTTGACCCAAAACTCAACGAAGTTGACCTAAAACTCAACGAAATTGACCCAAACCTCAACAACATTGACCCAAAACTCAATGAAGATGACTTAAAACTCAACGAAGATGGCCTAAAACTCAATGATATTGACCCAAAACTCAACGAAGTTGACCTAAAACTCAACGAAATTTACGCAAAACTCAACGAAGTTGACTTAAACTCAACGGTTGACCCAAAACTCAACGAAATTGACCCAAAACTCAACGAAGTTGATCTAAAACTCAACGAAGTTGACCCAAAACTCAACGAAATTTATGCAAAACTCAACGAAATTTATGCAAAACTCAACGGTTGACCCAAAATTCAACGAAATTGACCCAAACCTCAATGAAGTTGACCCAAAACTCAACGAAATTGACCCAAACCTCAACGAAGATGACCTAAAACTCAACGAAGATGACCCAAAACTCAACAAAATTTACCCAAAACTCAACAAAATTGACCCAAAACTCAACGAAATTGACCCAATACCCAACGAAGTTGACCCAAACCTCAACGAAGATGACCCAAAACTCAACGAAGTTGACCCAAATCTCAACGAAGATGACCTAAAACTCAACAAAGTTGACCCAAATCTCAACGAAGATGACCCAAAACTCAACAAAATTGACTTAAAACTCAACGAAGATGACCTAAAACTCAACAAAATTGACTTAAAACTCAACGAAGATGACCTAAAACTCAATGATATTGACCCAAAACTCAACAAAATTGACCCAAAACCCAACGAAATTGACCCAAACCTCAACGAAATCACCCCCCATCGCCCACCCCATATCTCACAGTGCACATCGAGCGCCACGGAGGCCTGGAAGGCCAAGGAGCTGTTGTCGAAGTCCACGCGGCAGCGGAGGCGGCGCCCGTCGTCGTGGCGTCGCGGCCGGAAGCGGAGCAGGGCCAGGAGGGAGGCGTCGCCGTGGGCGTTGAGGCGGGATTCCCGTTGGGAAAGGTCGGGAAGCTCGTGGGTCCCGTCCCAGGAGATGTGGGGCAGGAGATGGGGGCAGTTGTCCGGCACGCGGCACCGAAACTCCGCCATGCGCCCGGCTACCAGAGCCGGGGGGAGCTCGAGGGTGGGTTCCTCTGTGGGGTGGGGAGTGGGGGGATGTGGGGCGGAAGGGGGGGGAATGGGGGGTGATGGGGGGAATGGGGGGGATGGGGTGGGGATGGGGTACACATAATGGTACCCAAAGCACCCAGCACCCCATAGTGGCACCCATCACCCCCATAACACCCCCCATCACCCCCATAACGCTCCCCATCACCCCCATAACGCCCCATCACCCCCATAACACCCCCTATCACCCCCATACCACCCTCCATCACCCCCATAATGACCCCCAGCACCCCATAGTGGTACCCATCACCCCATAAAGCCCCTCATCACCCCCATAACACCCCCCATCACCCCCATAACACCCCCTATCACCCCCATAATGCCCCCCAGCACCCCCATAATGACCCCCATCACCCCCATAATGACCCCCATCAGCCCCATAATGACCCCCATCACCCCCACAACCCCCCCATCACCCCCATACAACTCCCCATCACCCCCATAACACCCCTCATCACCCCCATAACACCCCCTATCACCCCCATAATGACACCCAGCACCCCTATAATGGTACCCATCACCCCCACAACACCCCCCATCACCCCCATAATGCCCCCATCACCCCCATAACACCCCCTATCACCCCCATAATGCCCCCCATCAGCCCCATACCACCCCCATCACCCCCATAATGCCCCCCATCAGCCCCATAATGACCCCCAGCACCCCATAGTGGTACCCATCACCCCCCATAACACCCCCCATCACCCCCATACCACCCCCCATCACCCCCATACCACCCCCATCACCCCCATAACACCCCCATAACACTCTATAGTGGTACCCATTACCCCCATAACACCCCCCATCACCCCCATAACGCCCCCTATCACCCCCATAACACCCCCTATCACCCCCATAATGCCCCCCAGCACCCCCATAATGACCCCCATCACCCCCATAATGACCCCCATCAGCCCCATAATGACCCCCATCACCCCCACAACCCCCCCATCACCCCCATACAACTCCCCATCACCCCCATAACACCCCTCATCACCCCCATAACACCCCCTATCACCCCCATAATGACACCCAGCACCCCTATAATGGTACCCATCACCCCCACAACACCCCCATCACCCCCATAATGCCCCCATCACCCCCATAACACCCCCTATCACCCCCATACCACCCTCCATCACCCCCATAATGACCCCCAGCACCCCATAGTGGTACCCATCACCCCATAAAGCCCCTCATCACCCCCATAACGCCCTCCATCACCCCCATACCACCCCCCATCACCCCCATAATGACACCCAGCACCCCTATAATGGTACCCATCACCCCATAATGACACCCATCACCCCTATAATGGTACCCATCACCCCTATAATGGTACCCATCACCCCCATAATGCCCCCCATCACCCCTATAATGGTACCCATCACCCCTATAATGGTACCCATCACCCCAATAATGGTACCCATCACCCCCACAACACCCCCTATCACCCCAATAATGGTACCCATCACCCCAATAATGGTACCCATCACCCCCACAACACCCCCTATCACCCCACTAATGGTACCCATCACCCCACTAATGGTACCCATCACCCCCATAATGACCCCCATCACCCCAATAATGGTACCCATCACCCCCATAATGCCCCCCATCACCCCTATAATGCCCCCCATCACCCCACTAATGGTACCCATCACCCCACACACCCCACACCATACCCAACACATGAAGGGCAGCGTGCTCGGCGAAGCTGTACTGGTTGTAGCCCCCCAAGTCCCCCCGGAAGTAATAACGACCGGCCAGCTCGGCTCCTATGGGGGGCCCAGCAGCAAGGAGCAGTCGCGACGATTGGGGTCCCCCAAAAGCATCGCCCTCCCTTCGAAGCTCTCGTGGACGGGGCCCCCCCGAGAACGGGCCACGACGGGGGGGTAATGTTTGGGGTACGGGCTCCCGAAGTACCAGAGGCCGTGGATGGAAGCGGGGCGAAGCTCTTCGGGGTACCCGAAACGACACGGGATGGAGACGCAGGTGCCCGAGAGGGAGGAGAGGGACGGGGGCATCCAGGCGGCCCAGGGAGAGGCGGGGGTGCCTAGGGAAGGGAGGTATTAGGGCTAATAATGGCGTTATTAGGGGTATTAATGGGGTTATTAGGGGTATTAATGGGGTTATTAGGGGTAATAATGGCGTTATTAGGGGTAATAATGGGATTTGGGGGTTTATTAGGGGTAATAATAGGATTATTAGGGGTAATAATGGCGTTATTAGCGTTATTAATGGGGTTATTAGGGCTAATAATGGAGTTATTAGGAATAATTATGGGGTTGTTAGGGGTAATAATGGGTTTGGGTGTTTATATGGGCTAATAATACGATTATTAGGGGTAATAATGGCGTTATTAGCGCTATTAATGAGGTTATTAGGGCTAATAATGGGGTTACTAGGGCTAATAAGGCGGTTATTAGGGGTAATAATGGGATTTGGGGGTTTATTAGGGCTAAGAATGGAATTATTAGGGCTAATAATAGAGCTATTAGGGGTATTAATGGGGTTATTAGGGCTAATAAGGGGGTTTCGGGGGCTAATAAGGGGGTGTTTGGGGCTCCCCATGGATGGGGCCGGGATGGAGACGCAGGGGCCCGAGAGGGAGGAGAGGGACGGGGGCATCCAGGCGGCCCAGGGAGAGGCGGGGGTGCCTAGGGAAGGGGGGGAAATAGGGTTAATAAGGGAATTATTAGGGCTAATAATGGGTTTGGGGCGTTTATTAGGGGTAATAATAGGATTATTAGGGTTAATAATGGCGTTATTGGGGGTAATAATGGGTTTTGGGGGTTTATTAGGGCTAATAATAGGATTATTAGGGGTAATAATGGCGTTATTAGCGTTATTAATGGGGTTATTAGGGGTAATAATGGGGTTATAAGGAGTAATAATGGAGTTATTAGAAGTAATAATGGGGTTATTAGGGCTTATAATAGGATTTGAAGGTTTAGTAGGGCAAAGAATGGAATTATTAGGGCTAATAATAGAGTTATTAGGGTATTAATGGGGTTATTAGGGCGAATAATGGGGTTATTAGGGTTAATAACGGAGTTACTAGGGATAATAAAGCAGTTATTAGGGCTAATAATGGGATTTGAAGGTTTATTAGGGCAAAGAATGGAATTATTAGGGCTAATAATAGCGTTATTAGGGTATTAATGGGGTTATTAGGGGTAATAATGGGGTTATTAGGGTTAATAACGGAGTTATTAGGGCTAATAAAGCGGTTATTAGGGCTAATAATGGGATTTGAAGGTTTATTAGGGCAAAGAATGGAATTATTAGGGCTAATAATAGAGTTCTTAGGGTATTAATGGGGTTATTAGGGCGAATAATGGGGTTATAAGGAGTAATAATGGAGTTATTAGGGGTAATAATGGGGTTATTAGGGGTAAGAATGGGATTTGAAGGTTTATTAGGGCAAAGAATGGAATTATTAGGGCTAATAATAGAGTTCTTAGGGTATTAATGGAGTTATTAGGGCGAATAATGGGCTTATAAGGAGTAATAATGGAGTTATTAGGGGTAATAATGGGGTTATTAGAGGTAATAATGGGATTTGAAGGTTTATTAGGGCAAAGAATGGAATTATTAGGGCTAATAATAGAGTTATTAGGGTATTAATGGGGTTATTAGGGCGAATAATGGGGTTATTAGGGTTAATAATGGAGTTATTAGGGATAATAAAGCGGTTATTAGGGCTAATAATGGGATTTGAAGGTTTATTAGGGCTAAGAATGGAATTATTAGGGCTAATAATAGAGTTATTAGGGGTATTAATGGGGTTATTAGGGCTAATAATGGGGTTATTAGGGTTAATAACGGAGTTATTAGGGCTAATAAAGCGGTTATTAGGGCTAATAATCGGATTTGAAGGTTTATTAGGGCTAATAATAGAGTTATTAGGGTATTAATGGGGTTATTAGGGCGAATAATGGGGTTATTAGGGTTAATAACGGAGTTATTAGGGCTAATAAAGCGGTTATTAGGGCTAATAATGGGATTTGAAGGTTTTATTAGGGCAAAGAATGGAATTATTAGGGCTAATAATAGAGTTATTAGGGTATTAATGGGGTTATTAGGGCTAATAACGGGTTTCGGGGCTAATAAGGGGGTGTTTGGGGCTCCCCATGGATGGGGCCGGGATGGAGACGCAGGGGCCCGAGAGGGAGGAGAGGGACGGGGGCATCCAGGCGGCCCAGGGAGAGGCGGGGGTGCCTAGGGAAGGGGGGGAAATAGGGTTAATAAGGGAATTATTAGGGCTAATAATGGGTTTGGGGCGTTTATTAGGGGTAATAATAGGATTATTAGGGTTAATAATGGCGTTATTAGGGGTAATAATGGGTTTTGGGGGGTTTATTAGGGCTAATAATAGGATTATTAGGGGTAATAATGGCGTTATTAGCGTTATTAATGGGGTTATTAGGGCTAATAATGGAGTTATTAGGAATAATTATGGGGTTGTTAGGGGTAATAATGGGTTTGGGGTGTTTATATGGGCTAATAATACGATTATTAGGGGTAATAATGGCGTTATTAGCGCTATTAATGCGGTTATTAGGGCTAATAATGGGGTTACTAGGGTTAATAAGGCGGTTATTAGGGGTAATAATGGATTTGGGGGTTTATTAGGGCTAAGAATGGAATTATTAGGACTAATAATAGAGCTATTAGGGGTATTAATGGGGTTATTAGGGCTAATAAGGGGGTTTCGGGGCTAATAAGGGGGTGTTTGGGGCTCCCCATGGATGGGGCCGGGATGGAGACGCAGGGGCCCGAGAGGGAGGAGAGGGACGGGGGCATCCAGGCGGCCCAGGGAGAGGCGGGGGTGCCTAGGGAAGGGGGGAAATAGGGTTAATAAGGGAATTATTAGGGCTAATAATGGGTTTGGGGCGTTTATTAGGGGTAATAATAGGATTATTAGGGTTAATAATGGCGTTATTAGGGGTAATAATGGGTTTGGGGCGCTTATTAGGGCTAATAATAGGATTATTAGGGATATTAATGGGGTTATTAGGGCTATTAATGGGGTTATTAGGGCTAATAATGGAGTTATTAGGAATAATTATGGGGTTGTTAGGGGTAATAATGGGTTTGGGGCGTTTATTAGGGCTAATAATAGGATTATTAGGGGTATTAATGGGGTTATTAGGGCTATTAATGGGGTTATTAGGGGTAATAATGGGCTTATAAGGAGTAATAATGGAGTTATTAGGGGTAATAATGGGGTTATTAGAGGTAATAATGGGATTTGAAGGTTTATTAGGGCAAAGAATGGAATTATTAGGGCTAATAATAGAGTTATTAGGGTATTAATGGGGTTATTAGGGCGAATAATGGGGTTATTAGGGTTAATAACGGAGTTATTAGGGCTAATAAAGCGGTTATTAGGGCTAATAATAGGATTTGAAGGTTTATTAGGGCTAAGAATAGAATTGTTAGGGCTAGTAATAGAGTTATTAGGGGTATTAATGGGGTTATTAGGGCCAATAATGGGGTTATTAGAGGTAATTATGCGGTTATTAGGGGTAAAAATGGGGTTGTTAGGGGTAATAATGGGTTTTGGGAGTTTATTGGGGTAATAACGGAGGTATTAGGGCTAATAATAGCATTATTAGGGCTGTTAATGGGGTTATTAGGGCTAATAATGGGGTTATTAGGGGTAATAATAGAGTTATTACAGGTAATAATGGGGTTATTGGGGGAATAATGGGGTTATTAGCAGGAATAATGGGGTCGGGGCGTTTATTAAGGGCAATAATAGGACTATTAGGTTTAATAATGGCGTTATTACGGCTATTAATGGGGTTATTAGGGCTAATAACGGGGTATTAGGGCTAATAATGGGGTTATTCCTGCTAATAAGGGGGTTTTGTGGCTAATAACGGGGTTTCAGGGCTAATAATGGGGTGTTTGGGGTAATAATGGGGTTGGGGGCTAATAACGGGGTTTTTATGTCTATTAACGGGTTTTGGGGTTAATAACGGGGTTTTGGTGTCTATTAATGGAGTTTTGGGGTTAATAACGAGTTTTTTGGTGCTATTAACGGGGTTTGGGGGCTATTAACGGGGTTTTGGGGCTATTAACGGAGTTTTGGGGTTAATAACGTTTTTTTTTGGTGCTATTAACGGGGTTTGGGGGCTATTAACGGGGTTTTGGGGTTAATAACGGCGTTTTGGTGTCTATTAACGGGGTTTTGGGGTCTATTAACGGGGTTTTGGGTCTATTAACAGGGTTTTGGGTCTATTAACGGGGTTTTGGGTCTATTAACGGGGTTTTGGGGTCAATAACCAGGTTTTGGGTTAATAACGGGGTTTTGGGGTCTATTAACGGGGTTTTGGGTCTATTAACGGGGTTTTGGGGTCTATTAACGGGGTTTTGGGGTCTATTAACGGGGTTTGGGGGGTTAATAACGAGGTTTTGGGTTAATAACGGGGTTTTGGGGTCTATTAACAGGGTTTTGGGTCTATTAACGGGGTTTTGGGTCTATTAACGGGGTTTTGGGTCTATTAACGGGGTTTTGGGGGTTAATAACGAGGTTTTGGGTTAATAATGGGGTTTTGGGGTCTATTAACAGGGTTTTGGGTCTATTAACGGGGTTTTGGGTCTATTAACGGGGTTTTGGGGTCTATTATCGGGGTTTTGGGTCTATTAACGGGGTTTTGGGGGTTAATAACGAGGTTTTGGGTTAATAACGGGGTTTTGGGGTCTATTAACGGGGTTTTGGGTTAATAACGGGGTTTGGGGTCTATTAACGGGGTTTTGGGGTCACCTGGGGGCAGCAGCAGCAGCGCCGCGGGGAGGGCAGCGAGGAACGGCCACATGGGGGCGCTGTGGGGCGGAGGGGGATCTATGGGGCACATCCCATAATACCCCTGCCCCACATCCACCCCATAACACCCCCTGCCCCACATCCACCCCATAACCCCCCCCGCCCCACATCCACCCCATAACTCCCCCAGCCCCACATCCACCCCCCTGCCCCACATCCACCCCCCTGCCCCACATCCACCCCATAACTCCCCCCCGCCCCACATCCACCCCCCCAGCCCCACATCCACCCCATAACTCCCCCAGCCCCACATCCACCCCCCTGCCCCACATCCCATCCCATAACACCCCCAGCCCCACATCCACCCCATAACTCCCCCCGCCCCACATCCACCCCATAACCCCCCCCGCCCCACATCCACCCCATAACCCCCCCCGCCCCACATCCACCCCATAACACCCCCTGCCCCACATCCACCCTATAACTCCCCCTGCCCCACATCCACCCCATAACTCCCCCAGCCCCACATCCACCCCATAACACCCCCTGCCCCACATCCACCCCATAACCCCCCCCGCCCCACATCCACCCCATAACACCCCCTGCCCCACATCCACCCTATAACTCCCCCTGCCCCACATCCACCCATAACTCCCCCAGCCCCACATCCACCCCATAACACCCCCTGCCCCACATCCACCCCATAACCCCCCCCGCCCCACATCCACCCCATAACCCCCCCCTGCCCCACATCCACCCCATAACACCCCACATCCACCCCATAACACCCCACATCCACCCCATAACACCCCCCAGCCCCACATCCACCCCCCCTGCCCCACATCCACCCCATAACACCCCCAGCCCCACATCCGCCCCATAACAGCCCCCTGCCCCACTTCCACCCCCCAGCCCCACATCCACCCCCCCTGCCCAACATCCACCCCATAACACCCCACATCCATCCCGTAACTCCCCCCAGCCCCACATCCACCCCATAACTCCCCCTGCCCCACATCCACCCCATAACACCCCCTGCCCCACATCCACCCTATAACTCCCCCTGCCCCACATCCACCCCATAACACCCCCCAGCCCCACATCCACCCCCCAGCCCCACATCCACCCCATAACACCCCACATCCATCCCGTAACTCCCCCCTGCCCCACATCCACCCCATAACACCCCCTGCCCCACATCCACCCCATAACTCCCCCAGCCCCACATCCACCCCATAACTCCCCCTGCCCCACATCCACCCCATAACCCCCCCTGCCCCACATCCACCCCACATCCACCCCCCTGCCCCACATCCACCCCATAACACCCCCCTGCCCCACATCCACCCCATAACCCCCCCTGCCCCACATCCACCCCACATCCACCCCCCTGCCCCACATCCACCCCATAACACCCCCCTGCCCCACATCCACCCCCCAGCCCCACATCCACCCCATAACACCCCCCTGCCCCACATCCACCCCATAACACCCCCCTGCCCCACATCCACCCCACATCCACCCCCCT
The DNA here is from genome assembly GCF_033815535.1 of Pezoporus flaviventris. Taxonomy (NCBI): domain Eukaryota; kingdom Metazoa; phylum Chordata; class Aves; order Psittaciformes; family Psittacidae; genus Pezoporus; species Pezoporus flaviventris. The sequence goes on along the minus strand of NW_026893345.1, from coordinate 6,842 downwards.
GCCCCACATCCATCCCATAATACCCCCCCATTGATCCCATTGGTCCAACCCCATCCCTGGCTCCGCCCCCCCCGCCCCCTATGGGTCCTCCCACGCCCTAGGGGGCGCATTCCTCTCGCGCCGTTGCCCCTCCCACGGCCCCATAGAGGACAATGGGACCCTGTGTGTGCGCCTGCGCGCCCCCCCCCCCCCCCCATAAGTGGGGGGACCCATGGGGGGCTATGGGGCTGCATTGGGGTCTATGGGGCTCCATTGGGTTCTATTGGGGTCTATGGGGCTCCATTGGGGTCTATGGGGCTCTATAGGGGTCTATGGGGCTGCATTGGGGTCTATGGGGCTCCATTGGGTTCTATTGGGGTCTATGGGGCTCCATTGGGGTCTATGGGGCTCTATAGGGGTCTATGGGGCTCCATTGGGGCCTATGGGGCTCCATTGGGTTCTATTGGGGTCTATGGGGCTCCATTGGGGTCTATGGGGCTCTATAGGGGTCTATGGGGCTGCATTGGGGTCTATGGGGCTCCATTGGGTTCTATTGGGGTCTATGGGGCTCCATTGGGTTCTATTGGGGTCTATGGGGCTCCATTGGGTTCTATTGGGGTCTATGGGGCTCCATTGGGGTCTATGGGGCTCTATAGGGGTCTATGGGGCTCCATTGGGGCCTATGGGGCTCCATTGGGTTCTATTGGGGTCTATGGGGCTCCATTGGGGTCTATGGGGCTCTATAGGGGTCTATGGGGCTGCATTGGGGTCTATGGGGCTCCATTGGGTTCTATTGGGGTCTATGGGGCTCCATTGGGGTCTATGGGGCTCCATTGGGGCCTATGGGGCTCTATAGGGCTCCATTGGGTTCTATTGGGGTCTATGGGGCTCCATTGGGGTCTATGGGGCTCTATAGGGGTCTATGGGGCTCCATTGGGGCCTATGGGGCTGCATTGGGGTCTATGGGGCTCCATTGGGGCCTATGGGGCTCCATTGGGTTCTATTGGGGTCTATGGGGCTCCATTGGGGTCTATGGGGCTCTATGGGGCTCCATTGGGGCCTATGGGGCTCCATTGGGGCCTATGGGGCTGCATTGGGGTCTATGGGGCTCCACTGGGGTCTATGGGGCTCCATTGGGGTCTATGGGGGTCTATGGGGCTCTATAGGGGTCTATGGGGCTCCATTGGGGCCTATGGGGCTGCATTGGGGTCTATGGGGCTCTATTGGGGTCTATGGGGGGGCTATGGGGTCTATGGGATCCATTGGGGTCTATGGGGCTCTATTGGGGTCTATGGGGCTCCATTGGGGTCTATGGGGGTCTATGGGGCTCCATTGCGGTCTATGGGACTGCATTAGGATCTATGGGGTGTATGGGGTTCCATTGGGGTGTATGGGGTTCCATTGGGGTCTATGGGGCTCTATTGGGGTCTATGAGGCTCCATTGGGGTCTATGGGGCTCTATGTGGCCCCATTGGGGTCTATGGGGCTCCAGTGGGGTCTACGGGGTTCTGTAGGGGTCTATGGGGCTCTATAGGGGTCTATGGGGCTCCACTGGGGTCTATGGGGCTCTTTAGGGATCTATGGGGCTCTATAGGGGGTTTATGGGCTCCATTGGGGTCTATGGGGCTCTATGGGTTTCTATGGGTCTCTATGTGTCCCTATGGGTCTCTATGGGTCCCAATGGGTCTCTATGGCTCTCTATGGGTCTCTATGGGTCCCAATGGCTCTCTATGGGTCTCTATGGGTCCCAATGGCTCTCTATGGGTCTCTATGGGTCCCAATGGGTCTCTATGGGTCCCTATGGGTCTCTATGGCTCTCTATGGGTCCCTATGGGTCTCTATGGGGTCTCTATGGGTCTCTATGGGTCCCAATGGGTCCCAATGGGTCTCTATGGGTCTCTATGGGTCTCTATGGGTCCCAATGGGTCTCTATGGGTCCCAATGGGTCTCTATGGGTCCCAATGGGTCCCAATGGGTCTCTATGTGTCTCTATGGGTCTCTATGGGTCTCTATGGGTCTCTATGGGTCTCTATGGGTCCCAATGGGTCTCTATGGGTCCCAATGGGTCCCAATGGGTCCCAATGGGTCTCTATGTGTCTCTATGGGTCTCTATGGGTCCCTATGGGTCTCTATGGGTCTCTATGGGTCTCTATGGGTCCCAATGGGTCCCAATGGGTTTCTATGTGTCTCTATGGGTCTCTATGGGTCTCTATGGGTCCCAATGGGTCTCTATGGGTCCCAATGGGTCCCAATGGGTTTCTATGTGTCCCTATGGGTCCCTATGGGTCCCTATGTGTCTCTATGGGTCTCTATGGGTCTCTATGGGTCTCTCCGCCCCCCTCCCCCCTCTGTGCCCCCCACATCCCATGGGGGAAGGGGGGGGAGGGGCGGTCCCAGCGGCGCCTGGCGCCGCCAGCGCGGCCACAAGGGGCCGTTTGTCCAACGTGATGACGTCACCGGGGGACGTAAGGGGGGGGGGAACATCTGGGGCTATGGGGGGCGGGGGGGGGGGGTCCCATGGAGTCAAGGGGGGACCCATAGGGGTCTATGGGGGGGACACATAGGGAGCTATGGGGCAGCCATAGGGAGCTATGGGGCAGCCATAGGGGTCTATGGGGCAGCCATAGATAGGGAGCTATGGGGCAGCCATAGGGAGCTATAGGGCAGCCATAGGGAGCTATGGGGCAGCCATAGATAGGGGTCTATGGGGCAGCCATAGGGAGCTATAGGGCAGCCATAGGGGTCTATAGGGCAGCCATAGGGAGCTATGGGGCAGCCATAGATAGGGAGCTATGGGGCAGCCATAGGGAGCTATGGGGCAGCCATAGATAGGGAGCTATGGGGCAGCCATAGGGAGCTATAGGGCAGCCATAGGGGTCTATGGGGCAGCCATAGATTGGGAGCTATGGGGCAGCCATAGATAGGGAGCTATGGGGCAGCCATAGGGAGCTATAGGGCAGCCATAGGGAGCTATAGGGCAGCCATAGGGGTCTATGAGGCAGCTATAGGGTGCTACAGGGCAGCCATAGGGGTCAATGGGGCACCCATAGGAACCTATAGGGCACCCATAGGGCTCAGTGGGGCACCCATAGGGCTCTATAGGGCACCCATAGGGATCAATGGGGCACCCATAGGGATCAATGGGGCACCCATAGGGCTCTATAGGGCACCCATAGGAATCAATGGGGCACCCATAGGGATCAGTGGGGCATCCATAGGGATCAATGGGGCACCCATAGGGCTCAATGGGGCATCCATAGGGATCAGTGGGGCACCCATAGGGCTCTATAGGGCACCCTTAGGGATCAATGGGGCACCCATAGGGCTCTATAGGGCACCCATAGGGATGAATGGGGCACCCATAGGGATCAATGGGGCACCCATAGGGCTCTATAGGGCACCCTTAGGGATCAATGGGGCACCCATAGGGCTCTATAGGGCACCCATAGGGATCAATGGGGCACCCATAGGGCTCTATAGGGCACCCATAGGAATCAATGGGGCACCCATAGGGATCAATGGGGCACCCATAGGAATCAATGGGGCACCCATAGGGCTCTATAGGGCACCCATAGGAATCAATGGGGCACCCATAGGGCTCTATAGGGCACCCATAGGGCTCAATGGGGCACCCATAGGGCTCTATAGGGCACCCATAGGGATCAATGGGGCACCCATAGGGCTCTATAGGGCACCCATAGGAATCAATGGGGCACCCATAGGAATCAATGGGGCACCCATAGACCTACCTCTGTGGGTCCGAGGCTCCGGGTGCTGAGTGTGGGGCGGGCACAAAGGGGGTTATAAAGGGGGGAGGGGAGGGACCAAGGGGCGGGGTCAAGTTGGGGGGCGGAGCCTTTGGGTCCCATCCGGACCTCGGGGCCCCCCTTGGGGCCCCCCCACCTGCATGGGAATGGGGCAGTGTGGAGCCTATGGAGCCCCATAGAGCCCTATGGGTGCCCCATTGAGCCCTATGGAGCCCCATAGAGACCTATGGGTGCCCCACTGAGCCCTATGGGTGCCCCATTGATTCCTATGGAGCCCCATAGAGCCCTATGGGTGCCCCATTGAGCCCTATGGGTGCCCCACTGAGCCCTATGGGTGCCCCATTGATCCCTATGGATCCCCATAGAGCCCTATGGGTGCCCCATTGAGCCCTATGGGTGCCCCACTGAGCCCTATGGGTGCCCCATTGAGCCCTATGGGTGCCCCACTGAGCCCTATGGAGCCCCATTGATCCCTACAGAGCCCCATAGAGCCCTATGGAGCCCTATAGAGCCCTATGGGTGCCCCATTGATCCCTATGGGTGCCCCACTGTTCCCTATGGGTGCCCCTTTGATTCCTATGGGTGCCCCATTGAGCCCTATGGAGCCCCATAGAGCCCTATGGGTGCCCCATTGAGCCCTATGGGTGCCCCATTGATCCCTATGGATCCACATAGAGCCCTATGGGTGCCCCATTGAGCCCTATGGGTGCCCCACTGAGCCCTATGGGTGCCCCATTGAGCCCTATGTCGCCCCATTGAGCCCTATGGGTGCCCCACTGAACCCTATGGGTGCCCCACTGAGCCCTATGGGTGCCCCATTGATCCCTATGGAGCCCCATAGAGCCCTATGGGTGCCCCATTGAGCCCTATGGAGCCCCATTGATCCCTACGGAGCCCCATAGAGCCCTATTGGTGCCCTATAGAGCCCTATGGGTGCCCCATTGATCCCTATGGGTGCCCCACTGATCCCTATGGGTGCCCCATTGAGCCCTATGGGTGCCCCACTGAGCCCTATGGGTGCCCCATTGAGCCCTATGGGTGCCCCACTGATCCCTATGGGTGCCCCATTCATCCCTATGGGTGCCCCATAGAGCCCTATGGGTGCCCCACTGATCCCTATGGGTGCCCCATTGAGCCCTATGGGTGCCCCATTGATCATTATGGGTGCCCCATTCATCCCTATGGGTGCCCCATAGAGCCCTATGGGTGCCCCACTGATCCCTATGGGTGCCCCATTGAGCCCTATGGGTGCCCCATTGATCATTATGGGTGCCCCATTCATCCCTATGGGTGCCCCATAGAGCCCTAAGGGTGCCCCACTGAGCCCTATGGGTGCCCCATTGATCATTATGGCTGCCCCATAGCCCCCTATGTAGCCCCATAGCCCCCTATGGCTGTCCCATAGCTCCCTATGGCTGCCCCATAGATTCCCCTATGGCTGCCCCATAGCCCCTATGTAGCCCCATAGCCCACTATGTCGGCCCCATCGCCTCCTATGCCTGCCCCATAGCCTCCCTATGGCTGCCCCATAGATCCCCCTATGGCTGCCCCATAGCCCCCTATGTAGCCCCATAGCCCCCCTATGGCTGCCCCATAGCCCCCTATGTATCCCCATAGCCCCCCTATGGCTGCCCCATAGATCCCCTATGGCTGCCCCATAGATCCCCCTATGGCTGCCCCATAGTTCCCCCTATGTAGCCCCATAGCCCCCTATGTAGCCCCATAGATCCCCCTATGGCTGCCCCATAGCCCCCTATGTAGCCCCATAGATCCCCCTATGGCTGCCCCATAGCCCCCCTATGTCTGCCCCATAGATCCCCCTATGTCTGCCCCATAGATCCACCCTATGGCTGCCCCATAGATCCCCCTATGTCTGCCCCATAGATCCCCCTATGTCTGCCCCATAGATCCACCCTATGGCTGCCCCATAGCCCCCTATGGCTGCCCCATAGATCCCCCTATAGCTGCCCCATAGATCCACCCTATGGCTGCCCCATAGATCCCCCTATGGCTGCCCCATAGATCCCCCTATAGCTGCCCCATAGCCCCCTATGTAGCCCCATAGCCCCCCTATGGCTGCCCCATAGCCCCCCTATGTAGCCCCATAGCCCCCCTATGTCTGCCCCATAGCCCCCCTATGTCTGCCCCATAGATCCCCCTATGTCTGCCCCATAGCCCCCTATGTAGCCCCATAGATCCCCCTATGGCTGCCCCATAGATCCCCCTATGGCTGCCCCATAGCCCCCTATGTAGCCCCATAGCCCCCCTATGTCTGCCCCATAGATCCCCCTATGGCTGCCCCATAGCCCCCTATGGCTGCCCCATAGATCCCCCTATGTCTGCCCCATAGCCCCCTATGTAGCCCCATAGATCCCCCTATGTAGCCCCATAGATCCCCCTATGTCTGCCCCATAGCCCCCTATGTAGCCCCATAGATCCCCCTATGGCTGCCCCATAGATCCCCCTATGTCTGCCCCATAGCCCCCCTATGTAGCCCCATAGATCCCCCTATGGCTGCCCCATAGATCCCCCTATGGCTGCCCCATAGCCCCCTATGTAGCCCCATAGATCCCCCTATGGCTGCCCCATAGATCCCCCAATGGCTGCCCCATAGCCCCCTATGTATCCCCATAGCCCCCCTATGGCTGCCCCATAGATCCCCCTATGGCTGCCCCATAGCCCCCTATGTAGCCCCATAGATCCCCTATAGCTGCCCCAATGGTCTCGCCCGGGCAGGGCAAGGGCGGGTCAGGGGGGCGTGGCCTGGGGCCGGAAGGGGGCGTGGCCTGGGGCGCTCACCTGACCCCGCCCACACCTGGCCAACATGGCCGCCGTGCTGACCGCGCTGCTGCTGCTCGGTGGGGGCAATGGGGGGGGGAATTAATGGGGTTATTAATGGGTAATTAATGGGTAATTAATGGGGTAATTAATGGGGGATTAATGGGGTTATTAATGGGTAATTAATGGGGTAATTAATGGGGTTATTAATGGGTAATTAATGGGTTTATTAATGGGTGATTAATGGGGTTATTAATGGGTAATTAATGGGGTAATTAATGGGGGATTAATGGGGTTATTAATGGGGAATTAATGGGA
>NW_026893344.1:0-48672 GCF_033815535.1 Pezoporus flaviventris | reverse complement strand
TGGCTAAGGTTAGGGTTAGGGTTAGGGTTAAGGTTAAGGTTAGGGTTAAGGGTAAGGTTAAGGTTAGGGTTAGGGTTAAGGCTAAAGTTTAAGGTTAAGGTTAGGGTTAAGGTTAAGTTTAGGGTTAAGGTTAAGGCTAAGGTTAGGTTAGGGTTAAGGTTAAGGCTAAGGTTTGGGTTAGTGTTAAGGCTAAAGTTTAAGGTTAGGGTTAGGGTTAAGTTTAAGTTTAGGGTTTAGGTTAAGGTTTGGATTAAGGTTAAGGCTAAGTTTAGGGTTTGGGTTAAGGTCAGGGTTAGGGTTAAGGTCAAGGTTAGGGTTAATGTTAAGGGTAGATTAGGGCTAGGGTTAAGGTTAAGGTGAGGGTTAGGGTTAGGGATAAGTTTAGGGTTAGCATTTAAGGTTAAGGTTAGTGTTAAAGTTAGTGTTAGGGTTAAGGATAGGGATAATGTTAGGTTTAGGGTTAAGGGTAGGGTTAAGATTAAGTTTAGCATTACAATTATGGTTAGGGTTATGGTTAGTTTTAGGGCCAGGTTTAAATGCGTTTGGGGTAGGTTTGTGTTCGTTTCTGGTCCTGCCAACGCATCCGGTAGCGCTTTGTTTCGACCGCTCCCCCTAAATCTTGGTCGGGCCGTACCAACCGCAGTGGTTTTGGGGGGGGGTGGGTTTGGTCTTTCCTCCTCCGTCAACATATACGTATTGGGGGTGGGCGGAGCTTCGCTGGTGACGTTACCGTTCGGAGGCGCCCGGGGTGAGCGCGGGACGCGGATGGGGCGAATCGGGGCTTTCGGGTTGGGGGTGAAGGGGGTGTGGGGGATCCCCATGGCTATAGGGGCACATAAGGGTCTATAGGGCCAAATGTGGGGTGATAGGACCCCTCCGGGGCTATAGGGACCTGTCAAGGGGGTATACGGGCACCCTGCGGGCAATAGGGATCTTCAAGGGGCTATAGGGACCTATGAGGGTATAGTGACCCCCCGGGGCTGTGGGGACCCGTCAAGGGACTATTTGAACCCTCGACGCTATTGGCAACACTCAATGTGCCATAGGAACCCTCAAGGTGCTATATGGACCCCTCTAGGTGCTATTGCTGATCCTCAAGTTGCTGTAGGGGCCCATGTAGTGTAATAGGGACCCCCCTGGGTCTATAGCATCCCTCAAGGTGCTATTGGGGACCCCATGGGGCTATTGGGGACCCCCCTGGCATTATAGGTATCCCTCAAGGTGCTACTGGAGGCCCCTCAAGGGGTATTGGGGCCCACATGGGGCTATTAGGGACCCTCAAGGTGCTATTGGGGCCCTCAAGGGCTATAGGGCCCTATGTGGGGTACTAGGGACTCCTCAAGGTGCTATTGGGGACTACCAAGAGGCTATAGGGCCCTATGTCGGGTACTAGGGACCCCTCAAGGTGCTATTGGGGACCACCAAGGGGCTATAGGGGCACATGTGGGTAATAGGGACTGCTCAAGGTGCTACTGGTGATACTCAAGGTGCTATTGGGACTCTCAAGGCGCTATTGTGCCCCTCTAGATGCTATCAGGGACCCCCCTGCCACTATAGGGACCTCTCTAGGTGCTATTGGAGACCCTCAAGGTGCTACTGGAGACCCCAAGGGGCTATCGGGGGCCCCCATGGGGCTATTGGCAATCCTCAAGGGGCAATCAGGCCCCATGGGGCAGCAGTGAACCCCATGGGTGCTGTCGTTCCCCCCCCCCAAGCAGGGCCGTGCCGGATGGGGGGCCGGGTGCAGATCTCCTTCCCGCAGCACGCGGCCTCGCTGCTCGAGTCCCTCAACCTCCTGCGCCTGGAGGGGCAAGTTCTGCGACGTCCACGTCCACGTCGGCGGCCGCGTCTTCCCGGCCCATAAGAGCGTCCTGGCCGCCGCGTCCCCCTTCTTCCATGACAAGCTCCTGCTGCAGGATGGGGCCCGGTTGCTTTTGCCCCCCGCCATCGACCCCGATGCTTCGAAGGGCTCTTGCACCTCATCTACTCCGGGCGGTTGAGTTTGGTGCTGGATGCCCTGCCCGGGCATCTCTTGGTGGCCAGCGGGCTCCAGATGTGGCACGTGGTGGATCAGTGCTCCGAGATCCTTCCGGGAGATGGAGGGGGGACGGGGTGCCGGTGGGGGGCAGCGGCGGCGGCCTCGGCCTCGTCGGCATCCGGTGGTCGTGGGGGGAAGCTGCGGCTTTGTGCGGTACCCATGGTGGAGATGGGACTTCGGCATCGTCCTGGACCAACCGTGGTGGAGATGGGGCTTCATGCATGACCCATGGTGGAGATGGGGCTTCGTGCATGACCCATGGCGGAGATGGGGCTTCGGCATCGTCCTGGACCAACCGTGGTGGAGATGGGGCTTCATGCATGACCCATGGTGGAGATGGATCTTCCTGCCTCACCCACGGTGGAGATGGGGCTTGTGTATCAGCCATGGTGGAGATGGGGCTTCAGCATCGTCCTGGACCAACGTGCTGGAGATGGGGCTTCGTGTGTTGTCCGTGGTAGAGACGGGGCTTCGGCATCGTCCTGGACCACTCATGGTGGAGATGGATCTTCCCGCGTCACCCGTGATGGAGATGGGGCTTCATGTGTCACCCATGTGACGGGGCTTTGGCATCGCCCTGGGCCAGCCGTGCTGGGGATGGGCCTCAATGCGTCACCCATGGTGATGGGGCTTTGGCATCATCCTGGACCAGCCGTGCTGCGGATGGGCCTTCCTCCCCTCCATGGCCCAAGGAGGCGGGCGAGGAGGTCCTCAAGATCTGCGTGCAGGAGGAGGAGGAGGAGGAAGAGGAGGAAGAGGAGGATGAAGACGGCGCCCATCGTGCCGCTGACGCCCTCCAGATCGTGCTGGAGGAAGAGGAGGAGGAGGAGAAGAGGACGGAGCGCCCAGAGACACCCACGACCCCCCTAAAGTCTTCTACATCAAGCAAGAAGCCGGCGAAGCCACCGAGCCTGCATCCGTGCTGAGCCGCATCCTCCGCCGGGCTCGGGTACCACGAACACCGCGCTGGTGACCACCACCACCACCACCACCGCCACCACCGCCACCACCGCCGCCGCCGCCGCCTCCATCTTTCAACCAAGCCCTCTTGGAAGCCCGTGGACCTGCACGGCAACGAGATCCTGGGCCGGCTCCGCCCCTGCACGCGCCGGTGAGCTGGGAGCGGCTCCGGATGGGAAACGCTTCGGTTGCTTGTGCGGGAAGCGCTTTGCCGTCAAGCCCAAGCGGGACCGGCACATCATGCTCACCTTCAGCCCTGCGGCCTTCTCCTGCGGCGCCTGCCATAAGCGTTTCAAGCTCAAGCATCACTTGACGGAGCACATGAAGACCCACGACGGGGCCGGGCGGGCCTGCGAGCGCTGCGGGACCCGTTTCCGCCTGCGAGCGGGCTCGATAAGCACCGGCCGCTGTGCCAGGGGCCGCGTTGGGCAGCGGGCTGCTGGGCTTGCGAGTGAACGGGCAACGGGGCTCGGGCCCTTTAAGGCTCGGGGCTCGGCGGAATCACGGCTTCGCCATCGGCCAATCAGCGCGCGGAGCGGGGAGGGCGGCGGCCAATTGGGGCGCGCGGGGCGGGGGGTAGAGCGGAGCCCGGGTCCTTGTGCCGCCCGCCGCGCCAAGAGGAGGCGGTGATGTCAAACCACGAGCTTTAATTGGGTTAAAAAGAGGCCAAAAAGGGCAAAGCTGTAAAAAAAGAAAGGAAATAAAAAGAGTTTGGGCGTCGGGATGGGGAGAAGCAGGAAGTGACTGGGATAAACTGGCAGGAGGAGGACACACAGGGTCCCACCAGTGCCTTACTGGTCCAGACTGGTGGGACCCCCACTGCAGGGCTGGGGGGGGGACTCACCGGGTCAGGGGGGTCCCCGTTGTCCCCAAGGATGGAGGCACCAGAGCCTGCAGCTGCGTCACCAGGGAGCCCAGCGCAGCTGAGGGGACACGGGGGGGACCCATGGGGGGTCAATGGGGAGACATGGGTGGGGACCCATGAGGGGTCAATGGGAGACATGGGAGGGGGACCCATGGGGGGTCAACGGGGAGACATGGGGGGGGACCCATGAGGGGTCAATGGGGAGACATGGGGGGGGACCCATGAGGGGTCAATGGGGAGACATGGGGGGGGACCCATGAGGGGTCAATGGGGAGACATGGGGGGGACCCATGAGGGGTCAATGGGGAGACATGGGTGGGGACCCATGAGGGGTCAATGGGGAGACATGGGGGGGGACCCATGAGGGGTCAATGGGGAGACATGGGGGGGACCCATGAGGGGTCAATGGGGAGACATGGGGGGGACCCATGAGGGGTCAATGGGGAGACATGGGGGGGACCCATGACGGGTCAATGGGGAGACATGGGGGGGGAATGGGATGGGACCTACCTCTGCTGGGGGGGGGGCCCATCCTGTCCTCATGGGGGGGGGCCTGGAGGCGACACAAGGGGTGACCCCTATCCATACCCTGCAGCACCCGGAGCCTCTGCCCTGCCCGGGCGCAGGCGGGTGCTGAGGGTGTCCATGGTCCTGGTGGCTGCAGCCACCGCGGTCTCGTGCGCTGCCAGCACCCTGGCGAGCCTGGGGACACCACAGGGAATGGGGTATGGGATATGGGGTGTGGGATATGGGGTATGGGGTATGGGATATGGGGTATGGGGTATGGGGTATGGGGTATATGGGATGTGGGGTATGGGGTATATGGGATATGGGGTATATGGGATATGGGATATGGGGTATGGGATATGGGGTATGGGATATGGGGTATGGGGTGTGGGATATGGGGTATGGGATATGGGATATGGGGTATATGGGATGTGGGGTATGGGGTATATGGGATATGGGGTATGGGATATGGGGTGTGGGATATGGGGTATGGGGTGTGGGATATGGGGTATATGGGATATGGGGTATATGGGGTATGGGATATGGGGTCAGCATCACCCCAGTGCCCCCAGTACCTGGCAGCTGCCCGGGCCAGTTCCCCCAGTGCCTCCTCAGCCGCCTCTGCCCGTGCCTGCTGCTGGGTCACCTCCTGCACCAGGCGCTGTGACAAGGGGCACCGTGTTCCTACACGTGTCCCCATAACCCGTATCCCATATACCCCATATCCCATTCCCCATATACCCCATACCCCATATACCCCATACCCTTTATCCCATATACCCCATACCCCATATCCCATATATCCCATACCCCATATACCCCATACCCCTTATCCCATATACCCCATACCCCATATCCCCATATATCCCATATCTCATATACCCCATATCCCATACCCCATACCCCATATACCCCATACCCCACATCCCAATCCCATTCCCATATCCCTATTCCCTCACCTGGTTTTCCTGTCTCTGCTCTTCTCCTCTCTCCATCCTCTCCTTCAGCCTCAGCTCCAACCGCGTCACCCTCCGGGTCCCCGCAGCCACCGCAGCCCCCAGGCTGCCCACCTATGGGTCCCCAGCACCCCACATATGGGTCCTGAGCCCCCCCCCCCTCCATGGGACCCATAGGGGACAGGGGTGCCCAGCACCCACCTGTGCGCTCAGCACCCGCTGCAGCTCCTCCTGCACCCGCAGCTGCACCAGGAGCGCGAAGACCTTCTCCCTCCAGCACCCCAAGAGCAGGCGCAGACGGGGGGGGGCCACGGCCAACGGCACCCCTGGGGGGGGCAGCTGGGGGGCACAGGGGGGCACCCTATAGCACCCAAACCACCCCCCCATTGGCACCCTAGAGCACCCCAAACCCTCCTCCAGGGAAACCCTATAGCACCCAAAACACCCCCCCCCATTGGCACCCTAGAGCACCCAAACCTTCCTCCAGGGAAACCCTATAGCACCCAAACCACCCCCCCATTGGCACCCTAGAGCACCCAAACCCTCCTCCAGGGAAACCCTATAGCACCCAAACCACCCCCCCCATTGGCACCCTAGAGCACCCAAACCCTCCTCCAGGGAAACCCTATAGCACCCAAACCACCCCCCCATTGGCACCCTAGAGCACCCAAACCCTCCTCCAGGGAAACCCTATAGCACCCAAACCACCCCCCCCCCCATTGGCACCCTAGAGCACCCAAACCCTCCTCCAGGGAAACCCTATAGCACCCAAACCCACCCCCCCATTGGCACCCTATAGCATCCAAACCCTCCTCCAGGGGCACCCTATAGCACCCACACCCCCCCCCACTCAGGGGCACCCAATAGCACCCAACCCTCCCCCCCCCCCCATTGGCACCCTATGGCACCCAACCCCCAAGAGAGGCCACCTCTGGCACTCTAACCCCCCCGCAATGGGCACCCTATAACACCCCAAACTCCCCCAAGGGGCACCCTATAGCACCCCAAACTTCCCCCAGGAGCACCCTATACACCCAAACCCCACCTCAAGGGCATCCTATGGCACCCAACCTCCCCCCCCCACCAGGGCCACCCTATAGCACCCCAAGCCCCCCATGTGCCCCCCAAGCCCCTACCTCACGGTTCAGCTCCTTCTCCTGCAGGGCCAGGATGTGACCCATGGCGCTGAGCCGGGCCTGGAGCAGGAACTGGGCCTGGCACTGGGGGGGAATGGGGGACCTCATTGGGACCTCATTGGGACCTCATTGGGACCCCATTGGGACCCCATTGGGACCTCATTGGGACCCCATTGGGACCCCACTGGGACCTCATTGGGACCCCATTAGGACCCCATTGGGACCTCATTGGGACCCCACTGGGACCTCATTGGGACCCCATTGGGACCTCATTGGGACCCCATTGGGACCCCACTGGGACCTCATTGGGACCCCATTAGGACCTCATTGGGACCCCATTGGGACCTCATTGGGACCCCATTGGGACCCCACTGGGACCTCATTGGGACCCCATTAGGACCCCATTGGGACCTCATTGGGACCCCACTGGGACCTCATTGGGACCTCATTGGGACCCCATTAGGACCTCATTGGGACCCCACTGGGACCTCATTGGGACCCCATTGGGACTTCATTGGGACCTCATTGGGACCTCGTTGGGACCCCGTTGGGACCTCATTGGGACCCCATTAGGACCTCATTGGGACCCCATTGGGACCTCATTGGGACCCCATTGGGACCCCATTGGGACCCCATGAGGCCTGTGCTCACCTCCTGGGGCTGCCCTCCAATAGGCTCCGCCCCCTGGTCTTGGCTCCGCCTCCTTTCGGCCTCAAGCTCCGCCTCCAGGGCTTGGCTCCGCTTCCTTTCGGCCTCAAGCTCTGCCCCTAGGGCTTGGCTCCGCCTCCTTTCAGCTTCAAGCTCCGCCTCCAGAGCTTGGCTCCGCCTCCTTTCGGCCTCAAGCTCCGCCTCCAGGGTCCTGCCAAAGGGGAGCCAGGCCCTGGGGGTAACTGGGAGCAATGGGGGTAACTGGGAGCAATGGGGGGGTCCTTACCTGGTGTTGGGCCCGGGGGGGCGGAGCATGAAGTGGGATGGGGGGATGAGACCTGGGGGGGGGGGGAGGTGGAAGGAACCATATCATGGGGGGGGTGTCTGTGGGGGGACCCCCACATTATGAGGGGGGGAAGGGTCTCACCAGTCGCTGATGGCTGCTCGGCCATTGGTGGCACCTAAATCCCAGTAAGGACCAGTAAGAGCCCCAGTAACTCCCAGTACCCCCCAGTGATGCTCCCATTACTCCCATTGCCCCCCATTACCCTCCACTGATGCTCCCATTACCCCCATTGATGCTCCCAGTACCCCCATTGATGCTCCCATTACTCCCATTGCCCCCCATTACTCCCCATTGATGCTTCCATTACTCCCATTACCCCCATTGATGCTCCCATTGCCCCCCATTACCCCCCACTGATGCTCCAATTACCCCCATTGATGCTCCCATTGCCCCCTATTACACCCTCATCGATGCTCCCATTGCTCCCATTGCCCCATTGATGCTCCCATTACCCCCCATTGATGTTCTCATTGCCCCCCATTACTCCCCACTGACGCTCCCATTACCCCCATTGATGCTCCCATTACTCCCATTGCCCCCCATTACTCCCCATTGATGCTTCCATTACTCCCATTACCCCCCATTGATGCTCCCATTGCCCCCCATTACTCCCCATTGATGCTTCCATTACTCCCATTACCCCCATTGATGCTCCCATTGCCCCTCATTACCCCCCATTGATGCTCCCATTGCCCCCCATTACCTCCCCATTGATGCTCCCATTACCCCCCAATTAATGCTCCCATTACCCCCATTGATGCTTTCATTGTCCCCCATTACCCCCCATTGATGCTCCCATTGCCCCCATTGATGCTCCCAGTACCTCCCAGTACCCCAACCGTCGCGCGGTGCACGCCGGGAACGCTCCGCCTCCTCTGCCCGCCCCCCCCCTCCCGCTCCGCCAATCAGCGCGCAGAGCCGAGCCAAGAGCCCGCCCCCCAAGCCCCAGCCGCGGGAAACCGGCAGCCAATGAGAGGCGGCGGTGCGGAGGTCCCGCCTCCTCGCTGGCCAATGGGATGCTGGGAGGGGGATATAGGGAGTGAATGGAGCCCTAAGGGGGTAAATGGGGTCCTGAAAGGATAAATCTGGGTCCTGAAAGGATAAATCTGGGTCCTGAAAGGGTAAATCTGGGCTCCAATGGGGCAAATCTGGGTCCTGAGGGGGTAAATGGGGTCCTGAGGGGGGTAAATTAGGGTCCTGAGGGGGTAAATGGGGTCTTGAAGGGGTAAATCTGGGTCTAGAGGGGGTAAATGGGGTCCTGAAAGGGTAAATATGGGCTCCAAGCGGGATAAATGAGGTCCTGAGGGGGTAAATGGGGTCCTGAGGGGGTAAATGGGGTCTTGAAGGGGTAAATCTGGGTCTAGAGGGGGTAAATGGGGTCCTGAAAGGGTAAATATGGGCTCCGAGGGGGATAAATGAGGTCCTGAGGGGATAAATACAGGTCCTGAGGGGGTAAATGGGGTGCTGCGGGGGTGAATATAGGTCTTGAGGGGGTAAATGGTGTCCTGAGGGGGCAAATGTGGGTCCTGAGTGGGTAAATGGGGCCCTGACAGGGTAAATCTGGGTCCTGAGTGGGTAAATGGGATCCTGACAGGGTAAATCTGGGCTCCAAGGGGTATAAATGGCCTCGCCCCCCCCATATTCCCCCCCCAAGGGGGTTAAATTGGTATCTCCCACCCCATAGAGGGGACACCCCCAATCCCCCCCCCCCCCCAAAATCAGCCTCTTTTGGTGCTGCTCTTTATTGGGGGGGCCCCACCGGGCGCCGCCGGGTCCTGGGGGGGCCCCGGTTGCGTGGGGGGGGGGTCTCGGTGGGGGGGGGCAGGAGGAAGGGCTGGAGCTGCAGGCGCTGCCGCAGGAGCCCCGTGAGCAGCAGCTCCGGGGAGGCCAAGGGCAGGCGGGAGCTCAGCGCCGGGGCCCAGCACCACGCGTCCGCAGGGCAGGACACGACCACGCGCCGGGGCTGGAGGGGGAAATGGGGGTGAGGGGGGGTACAGCAGCCACTGATGGCAATGGGCACCCCTTAAACACAATGGGCACCCCTTAAACACAATGGGGACCCCTTAAACACAATGGGCACCCCTTAAACACAATGGGGACCCCTTAAACACAATGGGCACCCCTTAAACCCAATGGAGACACTCATCACCAATGGGCACCCCTTAAACACAATGGGCACCCCCATACCCAATGGGCACCCCTTAAACCCAATGGAGACACTCATCACCAATGGGCAACCCTTAAACACAATGGGGACCCATTAAACACAATGGGGACCCCCATACCCAATGGGCACCCCTTAAACCCAATGGAGACACTCATCACCAATGGGCAACCCTTAAACACAATGGGGACCCATTAAACACAATGGGGACCCCCATACCCAATGGGCACCCCTTAAACCCAATGGAGACCTCCATCATCAATGGGTACCCCTTAAACCCAATGGAGACCTCCAACATCAATGGGTACCCCTTACACCCAATGGGCACCCCTTAAACCCAGTGGAGACCCCAACATCAATGGGTACTCCTTAAACCCAATGGAGAACTCCATCATCAATGGGCACCCCTTAAACCCAATGGAGCCCCCCAACATCAATGGGCACCCCTTAAACCCAATGGAGACCCCCAACATCAATGGGCACCCCTTAAACCCAATGGAGACCCCAACATCAGTGGGCACCCCTTAAACCCAGTGGAGACCCCTTAGACCCAATGGAGACCCCAACATCAATTGGCACCCCTTAAACCCAATGGACACCCTTGGCACCAAGGGGCACCCCCAACCTCAATGGGCACCCTTAAACCCAATGGGCATCCCTTCAACCCAAGGCAGACCCCAACCTCAGTGGGATCCCCCAATGCCAATGGGGATCCTCCAAGACCCCTGTGACCCCCCCCCCACATCCCCCAGGCCCCCCCCCCCCCAACCCTCATTGGGACCACCCAGATCCCCCCCAAAAGGCTTGGGGGACCCCATTTCATCCCCTCCCTGGTGGCTTTGGGGGCCCCTGCCCCATTGCTGGCCCCTCACCCTATAGGTGCTGGGCATGGTGGGCAGGAAGGTGCCCCCGCTGCAGGTGATGATGTCCTTCATGTGCTCGGGCTCGGGGCGGACGCTGGGGGTGACGTGGATCTCATAGCCCTGAGGGGACAATGGGGGACAATGGGGACAATGGGGGACAAAGGGGACAATGGGGGACAATGGGGACGAGGCCACTTGAGAGGCGACCCCGATGGGACCAAGTCAATGGCGCCCACCATGAGGCCATTGGGTGACGTGTCCAGCATTGAGTCCTCAATGGGGACCCATTGGGGACCACTGGGGACCACTGGAGACCCCCATCATCAGTGGGTGCCCCTTAAACCCAATGGGTAACCCTTAAACCCAATGGAGACCCCCATCATCAGTGGGTACCCCGTAAATCCAATGGGCATCCCTTAAACCCAACGGGCACCCTTTAAACCCAATGGGGATCCCATCATCAGTGGGTAACCCTTAAACCCAATGGGCACCCCCAAACCCAATGGGGACCCCCATCATCAATGGGGACCCCTTAAACCCAATGGGCACCTCTGGATCACTGGGGACATTAGGGACCATTGGGGACCATTAGGACCCATTAGGGACCCATGGGGACCCATTGGGCACACTGGAGCAGGGGGTGGCGGCGGGCGCGCTGCAGGGCCTGGGCCAGGCTGAAGCCGAAGAGCTGCTCCTGCTCTGGGTCCTGCACCAGGAAGGGGCCGGGGGCCAGGATGCGGCCGCTGGTGGCACTCTGGGGACAACGGGGACGAGGCGGTGGCACCGTAGGGGCCCCCAGGGACACCCCGTCCCCACTGAATGCAAGGATCCCATCCCATGGCCCCAAGGTCTTCCCAGAGGTCCAAGGTCTTCCCATTGTCCCCAGTGGCCACCATGTCCCCAAGGTCTTCCCATTGTCCCCAATGGCCACCATGTCCCCAAGGTCTTCCCATTGTCCCCAATGGCCACCATGTCCCCAAGGTCTTCCCATTGTCCCCAAGGGCCCCCATGTCCCCAAGGTCTTCCCATTGTCCCCAATGGCCACCATGACCCCAAGGTCTTCCCATTGTCCCCAATGGCCACCATGACCCCAAGGTCTTCCCATTGTCCCCAAGGGCCCCCATGTCCCCAAGGTCTTCCCATTGTCCCCAATGGCCACCATGACCCCAAGGTCTTCCCGTTGTCCCCAAGGGCCACCATGACCCCAAGGTCTTCCCATTGTCCCCAAGGGCCACCATGACCCCAAGGTCTTCCCATTGTCCCCAAGGGCCCCCATGTCCCCAAGGTCTTCCCATTGTCCCCAATGGCCACCATGACCCCAAGGTCTTCCCATTGTCTCCAAGGGCCCCCATGTCCCCAAGGTCTTCCCATTGTCCCCAAGGGCCCCCATGACCCCAAGGTCTTCCCATTGTCCCCAAGGGCCCCCATGACCCCAAGCTCGTCCCATTGTCCCCAAGGGCCCCCATGTCCCCAAGGTCTTCCCATTGTCCCCAAGGAACCCCATGTCCCCAGGGTCCCCCATTGTCCCCAGTGGCCACCAAGTCCCCCATGTCCTCAAGGTCCCCCATTGTCCCCAATGGCCACCACGTCCCCAATGCCCCCCATGTCCCCCCATGCCCCCAGGTGCCCCCTGACCCCCATAGGACCTTATGGATCCACTCGGGGGTGACGATGGGGACGCCGCGCGCCACCGCGCACAGGAACTTGAGGGTGCGCCGGATGCGGTCGGTGACCAGGTGGGTGCAGTCGAACACCGAGGTGGCCACCGACCCCCCCAGGGAGCCCAGGGCCGCCTCCATGGCCTCTGAGGCCACCAGGCCGGTGAAGAGAACCTGGGGACACAATGGGGACACAATGGGGATACAATGGGGACACAATGGGGATATGATGGGGATATGATGGGGATACAATGGGGATACAATGGGGATATGATGGGGATACAATGGGGATACAATGGGGATACAATGGGGATACAATGGGGTAACAATGGGGACAAAATGGAGATACAATGGGGACAAAATGGGGAAACAATGGGGACAAAATGGGGACACAATGGGGATACAATGGGGACACAATGGGGATACAATGGGGACACAAGGGGGACACAATGGGGATACAATGGGGATACAATGGGGACACAATGGGGATATGATGGGGATACAATGGGGATATGATGTGGATACAATGGGGATACAATGGGGACACAATGGGGATACAATGGGGTAACAATGGGGACAAAATGGAGATACAATGGGGACAAAATGGGGACAAAATGGGGAAACAATGGGGACAAAATGGGGACACAATGGGGACACAATGGGGATACAATGGGGACACAACAGGAAGACAATGGGACTGCCGTGGGGTGATAATGGGGACACAATGGGAACAAGATGGGGTCACAATGGGGACACAATGGGGCTGCCATAGGGTGATAATGAGGACACAATGGGGACACAATGGGAACAAGATGGGGTCACAATGGGGACACAATGGGACTGCCATAGGGTGATAATGAGGACACAATGGGGACACAATGGGACTGCCATGGGGTGACACTTGGGACACAATGGGGACAAGATGGGGTCACAATGGGGCTGCCATAGGGTGATAATGAGGACACAATGGGGACACAATGGGACTGCCACGGGGTGACAGTGGGGACACAATGAGGTCACAATGGGGACACAATGGGGACCCCCCAAAGGTCCTGACCCCCCTTCCCCATCCCATAATACCTTTGGGGGGGAGGAGCCAAGGCTGCGCCGGGGGCGGAGCTGTGGTGCCTCCACCTCTATGGCCTCCTCCTTTTTCTCCTGGGGAGGTGGAGCCATTGCATTAGGCCCCGCCTCCACTCTGCTGTCCACCAATCAGCAATGCCCGCACCACACACTAGCCCCACCCACCACCCTTTAGCCCCCCCCCCCCATCAGGCCCCACCCACCTGCGCTCTCCTCCGTGATTGGCCAGTCCCTGCCCGCCGGGGGCGTGGCTTGGCCGGTGGGGGGCGTGGCTCCTCAAGGGGGCGCGCCAAGAGGCGGGGGCTGCGCCGCAAGGAGGCGGGGCCAAGGGGAGCCCCGCCCACCACCTCCTCCGAGGCCACGCCCCCTTTCGCTCCACCCACTCGGCTCCTGGCCAGGCGCTGGCTGCGCCGGGGGCCCTATGGGGTGGGGGGTGTCAGTGACATCATAATGCGGGGATTGTGACGTCACAATGCGGAGGGGCGGAGCTTACGCAAAGCCCCTCCGCACTCACCTCCTCCTTGGTCCCTTCCTTTGGGGGGGCCTGGGGGGGGGTTGGGGGGGGCTCTTCCTCCTCTTCCTCCTCCTCTTGGGGGCGGCAGAAGAGCTGAGTGGGCTCCTCGGGGTCCCAACCTTGGGGTGAACCTGGGGGGGGACATTTGGGGGTGAACCAGGGATCTATGGGGGCACCCAGACCCATTGGGGGTACCCCGAGAGTGTGGGGGAACACACAGGTATAGGGGGGGACACCCAAGTATGGGGGGGTCACATTGGAGAGGACCCAAGTATCTGGTGATGGAGACCCCCACGGGACCATGGGGGACCCCCACATGTGCAGAGGGACCCCATAGGACAGGGGGGTACCCCCCTATGGGTCCAGGGCACCCACCTTGGTCTGCTGGAGGCAGGAAGCTCTGGGTGGGCTCCAGGAAGAGGTCAACATCTGGATGGGGTAGAGGAAGAAGAGACCATGAGGGGGGACCCCAACATCTGGGAGGGACCCCATAAAGGAGGGGCAGAGGGGTGGCCCCCCCCCACTTACCATCGCTGTCGCTCTCTGTCCCATCAGCACCATCGGTGACACCGGAACACGAGTCCAGATGTGGGGATTTGGGGGTGGAAGCGTCCATTGGCACAGCTGGAACCATCGTCGGGCTATTGCCACCGTGTCCCTCGGCCCCAACATCTGGATTCGGTGCCACCAGGTGGGGATCTGGGGGTGCCACATCTGGATTTGGGGTCACCACATCTGGATTCGGGGACCTGACATCTGGATTTGGGGCCCTCGCATCTGCAACGGGGGCCTTCACATCTGGATTATGGCTTGCCACATCTGGACTTGGGGCTGCCACATCTGGGTTTACGTCACTGTGGCTCGGGATCACCCCTTTGCTGCTCCTGGGTTTTGGGGCCCTTTTCCAGCTGTTTGGGGCTGTCTCGGCGCCGCTGCCCGCCACATCTGGATGGGGGAAGGCCTGGAACCGGACGCGGCTCCGGAGCTGCCGAACATCTGGCGTTGGAGCCACCTCCCCCCCGTCGCTACTGGCGGGGGAAACAGCTGGATCGGGGGGCACGGTCCCAACATCTGGCTTCACCATGGCCCCAACATCTGGAATCGGGCTCTCCAGCACCACCGCTGGGGGCTTCCAGGGGGGGAGGAAGCACTGAGTCAGGTCCTCATCTTCCCCATCAGTGTCAGTGTCCACCCCTTGGGGCCCCCCAACATCTGGCTTGGGCGTCTCCGTCACCAGGACGTGCTCCTTGTGGCACATCTGGATTTTAGCAGAGCCAACATCTGGGCTGCCCCCGTCCTCCTCCACATCTGTATCGCTCTCCACCAAGAGCCCCTGGAGCCTTGGCCCTAGCAGAGGGGGGGTCTCTGGCGCCACATCTGGATCGGAGGTGCCCCCCTCCACATCTGTATCGCTGTCGCCAGCAGCAGCCCCAGCAGGGGGCTCGGCCTTCACAGCTGGGTCTCTGGGGGGGCCAACATCTGGATGGCCCCCCTCCTCCTCCTCCACATCTGTATCACTGTCCAACACCAGCAGCTGGTACCCAGGGCCGTGGGGTGCCCCCTCCACATCTGCATCGTGGCCATTGGAAGGGGCTGCAACATCTGGATGGGGCTCCTCGCCCTCCACGTCTGTGTCGCTGTCCACCACCAGCAGCCAGCCTCCGTTATCGGGCCCCTCAACATCTGGATCCGGGGAGCTGGCGGCCCCCAGGCGCTGCCTTTTGGGGCCTCCCACATCTGGATCCGGGCTGGGGGGGGGCTCGGCCGCCGGGCGCCCCCCCCCAGGGCTCCGGCAGCGCTTCCGGATGCTCCAAACATCTGGGCGCACATCTGGGTCTGCTGCTGCTGGTCCCTGCCCTAGGGAGGCCGCAGCTACTTGGGGGGGGGGCCTTTAGGGCACCCCAATACTTGAATGGGGGGGGACGACACGGGGGGGGTTCAGGACCTACCGGTGACCCCCACGGTGCTGAGGCTTTGGTGGTGCTTTCGGTGCATGGTCTGGGGGAGCAACAACAACTGCCCCATAGAAACAATTGCCCCCCCTCCTGCCCCCAGTCACCCCCAATCCACACCCCCCCAACCCCCCCGTGGCTAAAGGACCCCTCCAAATACCCCCTTGGCTTCTAAATGCCCCAGGGACCCCCCCCCAACAGCCCCATATGACCCCCAACTGCCCCTCCACCCCCCTCTCAACTGCCCCATAGGACCCCAATCGGCCCCATATGACCCAAAACTAACCCATATGACCCTAAACTGCCCCTCCACCCCCCCTCTCAACTGCCCCATAGGACCCAAAACTAACCCATATGACCCTAAACTGCCCCATATGACCCCAATCTGCCCCACTTGACCCCCGACTGCCCCAGGGACACCCCAAATTACCCCATATGATCCTCAACTGCCCCTTGACCCCCCCCAACTGCCCCTTATGACCCCAATCTGCTCCTTATGACCCCCAACTGCCCCATATGACCCCAATTTGCCCCATATGACCCCCAACTGCCCCAGGGACGCCCCCAACTGCCCCACAAGGCCGCAAACTACCCCTCCACCCCCCCTAAACTGCCTCCTATGACCCCAATCTGCCCCCTATGACCCCAAACTGCCCCAAGGACCCCCCCAAACTGCCCCCTATGGCCCCAATCTGCCCCCTATGACCCCCAAGTGCCCCATGGGCTCCCCCCAACCGCCCCGGCACCCCCCAGCCCTCCTCAATGGCCGCCATCGCTCACCCCTCCCGCGCCATCGGAGCCCAAGCCCCGCCTCCCCCACCCCATTGGCCAGCCCTTTCTCGCTTCACCGCCCATCGGCCACCCCATTGGCTGCCGCGCACGTCCGTAAAGAGAGGCGGAGGGCGGTCCTCCGATGGGAGGGGGCGGTGCTAAGAGACGCAGTCCAATGGGAGCGCGGCGGGAGGGCGGTGCTGGCCAATGGGAGAGCGGGGCCGGGCGGCACCGCCTTGTCTATATGAGGCGCCGCGGGGCCGCCGGAGCCGCCATTGCTGCCGCCGCCGCTGCGCTCGACGCTCGGGTCTTAAAGGGGCCGCTGCACCGACAAGCTCCGTCCGCGACCGGGTGGGCCCCACCGCTCCGGTACCTTCACCGCGCACCGCCACCATGAGGGAGATCGTCCACATCCAAGCGGGACAATGCGGCAACCAGATCGGGGCCAAGGTGAAGGGCGGGCGGGCTGCGGCGGGGCGGAGGGGTGGGCCCCCCCCTTCATCCCTCCCACTGTGGCGTGGCCCCTTTAAGAAGCCCCTCCCCTCGCCCAGACAAAGGCGGACCCGAATCGGGGCGATTTTAGCCCAAAACCGGCGCCTTTCCCGCCGGGTCAGCGGAAAAGAGCGGGTTTTGCCCCAAAAGCGAAGCGGTTCGGCCCCAAAATGGAGGTTTTTGGCCTCAAAACGTGCCTCCCCCCCTTATCACGCGGCTCAAAATGGCGGTTTCCCGCCGCGCCTCGGGAGCGCGCCCGAAAGCGGCTTTTAAGCCTCAAAAAGCGCCGGTTTTGCCCCAAAACCCCTCTTTTTTACCCCAAAACCGCTGCCTTTTCCTCCCTAAAACGCCGTTTCAAGGTATTCTTCCCCCAAAATGTCAGTTTCTGGCACGGTTCGCCAATTTTCAGCCCTCAAAGGGGCGGTAATGCCCCAAAATGGCGGGGTTTAGCCCCAAAACGGGAGTTTTCCCACACGGGCGGTGCTTTAAAATCCCAAAGTGCGCTGGTTTTGCCCCAAAACCGCATCAATCCGCCCTTTCGCTTCATTTCCTACTCCTTTTTTTTCCTTAACGAAGCCGTTTTCCGCCCTTTCCAAAGGGATTTTGACCAAAATCAGGCGTTTTCGGCGTTAAAATGAGGGTTTATACCCCCAAAATGAAGTTTTGCCCCCAAAACCTGGGCGTGGCGCCCACAGCAACCAAAAAAGGGGGTTTTCTACCCAAACCCAAGTAGATCTAAGCCAAAAATGAAGCTTTGCATCCCCAAATAGGGGCGTGCCGGCCCTCAGGGGGCTCTTTTAGCTCCAATATGGGCTTTTTTCGCCCCAAAACCGCGATTCTTTTGTCCCAAAATGGCGATTTTCTTGAACAGCCTTAAAATACGGGGTGGGTTGGTAACAGATGGAAGCTTTTTAGCCCCTAAATCGAGGGTTTTAGCCTTAAAATGAGAGTTTTCAGTGCCCAATAGAGGCTTTGCAACTACGGAGGAAGCTTTGTTCTCTATGAGGAGATGTTGAGCCCTAAAATCCGCATTTTTGCCCCCAAAAAGGAGATTCTGTCCTTGAAATGAAGCTTTTTTTTGCCCAAAATTATGGGTTTAAGCCCCAAAATGGGGGTTTTTTAGCGCTAAAAGAAGTCTTTTTGCCCCCCAAAGCGTCAAAATGGAGCTTTTCCCCCCGCCCAGGAAGAGCTTTGTTCTCTGGATCTTCCCATCCCCCAAAAAGGGCATTTTTTGCCCCAAAAGGGCCTTTTGAGCAGCAAACCGCAGCTTTTCGGCCCCAAAATGGGTTTATTTCAGCCCCAAAAGGGGGTTTTCCTGCTAAAAGCCGGGCGATCCCACCCCAAAATGGAGGAATCCGGCCCCAAAATGGAGGGCTGCGGCTGAAGAATCGCATCTTTGTGCTCCCAGAAGCAGCTTTTCTGCCCCAAATTTAGCCGTTTTGCTCCAAAATTAACACTTTTTTACTGTTAAACTTGTTTTTTGATGCAAAATGATGCTTTGAGCCCCAAAACTAGTGATTTGGGCCCCGAAACGGGCTCTTTTCCACGCCGGAATGGTTTTAGTGCTGCTTCACAGTGGGGGTTTTCCCCATTTAATGTAGTTTTTAGCCCCAAAACGGGTGGTTTTTGACTCAAAATGAACCTTTCCCTTCGAAAGTGATGGGGTTTGACCTAAAATCCACGTTTTCAGCCCCAAAACAGCACCTTTGTGTCTCCAAAGCAGCTTTGCCACCCCCCCAATGGAGGCTTTCGGCCGCAGAACACGATCTTTGTTCCACAAAACGTCTCAAATGAGCGCTTTGGACCCCAAATTTCTGCCCAGAAATGGGGTTTCCAACCCCCAAAAAAGTCATTTTTAGCCCCAAAATCTCTTCTTCCAACCCCAGAATTCCTGTTTTTTCCTGTTTTCAGCTCAGAAAGGAAACCTTTTTGTTCTCAAACTGCATTTTATAGCCTTAAAACGGCATTTTCCCCACAAAAATTAGTTTTTTTTCTTACCCAAATAGACTTTTTTGTCCCAATGTGACCATTTGAGTCACAAAATTCCCCTTTTCCACCCCAAAACACCGTTTTCAACCAAAAAGAACCACTTTAACCTTCCTCAACCCCCGTAAACACACATTTTCAGTCTCCAAAACGATGCTTTTTAACCCAAATCGCCTTTTTAAACCCATTTCTTCACCGTCAGCCCCAAAATTGGGGGGTTTGGACCCATTTTCACCTTTAGGGCGTGGCTCTGCCCCCCCCCCCCCATGACCTTGAATGGGGGGGTTGGGGTTCCACTGCCTCCCAAGGGGCACATTTTGGGGCCAAACCCCTCAATTTTGGCACTTTCCCGTTCACGAGGGGTGGATTTGGGGACAGAAAAGGGTAAAATTGGGCTAAAAAGTGGCTTTTTTGGGGGTGCCGCCATTCAAACCCTGCTTCCGCTTCCCGCCCGCCCGTTACTTTGGCCAAGCCCTCCCTGCATCCACCGAGGCCACGCCCCCTCGGAGGGCTCCGCCCCCCCAATTGGTCGGCCTTTTTGTCACGCCCACGCGACCAAGCCACGCCCCTTTTCTACTCTCCCACCCCTTCGTCTGGCTCCTCCAATCAGCTTCCACAGCTCGACCCCTCCCAGCCAATGGGGCTTCTCCTACCCGTTAAACTCCACCCCCTTTTAAATCACAGCCCTCTCCATTCATCCCCAGCCCCTATGGGAGCAAGGCGAGGGGCGGAACCTTCTTGGTTCCTCTCCTCTCATTGGAGGGGAAAGGAAAGGGGGCGGGGCCTCATTGACACCCCCTTCCCCTTTCTTTCCCCCTCCCCAATCAGTTTTGGGAGGTGATCAGCGATGAACACGGCATCGACCCCACCGGCACCTACCATGGAGACAGTGACCTCCAGCTTGACCGCATCAGTGTCTACTACAATGAGGCCACCGGTAGGATGACCCCATCACCACCATGTCCCCATCACCACCACGTCCCCATCACCACCATGTCCCCACCATCATATCCCCATCACCACCATGATCTCATCACCACCGTGACCCCATTGTCACCATGTCCCCACCACCGCTGTGTCCCCACCATATCTCCACCACCACATCCCCATTACCATCACATCCCCATCATGGTGTCCCCATCACCACCACGTCCCCATTACCGTGTCCCCATCACCACCGTGTCCCCCTTACCACCACATCCCCATCACCGTGTCTCCACCATCATATCCCCATCACCACCATGTTCCCACCATCATGTCCCCATCACTGTGTCCCCATCACCACCGTGTCCCCACTATCATATCCCCATCACCACCATATCCCCATCACCATGTCCCCACCATCATATGCCCATCACCACCCCATCCCCACCCCACCTTGGTGACACGGTGCTGTCCCCAGGGGGGAAGTATGTGCCGAGGGCCATCATGGTGGACCTGGAGCCTGGGACTATGGACTCGGTGCGCTCAGGACCCTTTGGACAGATCTTTAGGCCGGACAACTTTGTTTTTGGTGAGTCCCCACCTTGGCCATTGCCTTCATTGGGTGGCCGTCGCCATGGGGTTGGGTGGTGGGCCCCCACTGCAGTGGTTCCTCATTCACACATCCCTCCTTAATGCCCTTCAAGTGCTTGGCACAACGGGGCAGGAGGTCCCTGTTGTCCCCTTCTTGGTGGCCATGGTCTCTTGTGGTGCCCCCCAGTTGGGTTTTGGGGTCCCCGTAGGAGTTGTGGGGCCCCACATTAGGTTAATGAGGCTTGCGTAGGACGTGGGTGCCCCTGAGGTACCCAAGGGGGGTCCTCAAGGCGGTTGATGGAGACCCCAAGGATGGGCTCAGGGTCTCTATAGAGGGGGTCAAGGTTGGCTTTGAAGGCCCCCAGCAATGGGATGGGGGCTCCCAAGGTCCTCAAATGGGGCTGGGGGTGTTGGGAGGAGGATGATGGTGACCCCCCCATGTGTGTCGTTCCCCCCCCCCCCCAAGGTCAGAGCGGTGCCGGCAACAACTGGGCCAAAGGCCACTACACGGAAGGGGCCGAGCTGGTGGATTCGGTGCTGGACGTGGTGCGGAAGGAAGCGGAGAGCTGCGATTGCCTCCAGGGCTTCCAACTGACCCATTCCTTGGGGGGGGGCACGGGCTCCGGCATGGGCACCCTCTTGATCTCCAAGATCCGCGAGGAATATCCCGACCGCATCATGAACACCTTCAGCGTGGTGCCCTCGCCCAAGGTGTCCGACACGGTGGTGGAGCCCTACAACGCCACCTTGTCGGTGCATCAGCTGGTGGAGAACACGGATGAGACCTACTGCATCGACAACGAAGCCCTCTACGACATCTGCTTCCGCACCCTCAAGTTGACCACGCCGACCTACGGCGACCTCAACCACCTCGTCTCGGCCACCATGAGCGGGGTCACCACTTGCTTACGCTTCCCCGGGCAGCTCAACGCCGACCTCCGCAAGTTGGCCGTCAACATGGTGCCGTTCCCTCGGCTCCACTTCTTCATGCCGGGCTTCGCTCCGTTGACGTCCCGAGGGAGCCAACAGTACCGGGCCTTGACGGTCCCGGAGCTCACCCAACAGGTCTTCGACGCCAAGAACATGATGGCCGCGTGCGACCCGCGCCACGGGCGGTACTTGACGGTGGCGGCCGTGTTCCGGGGCCGCATGTCCATGAAGGAGGTGGACGAGCAGATGTTGAACGTGCAGAACAAGAACAGCTCCTACTTCGTGGAGTGGATCCCCAACAACGTGAAGACGGCCGTGTGCGACATCCCCCCCCGCGGCCTCAAGATGGCCGTCACCTTCATCGGCAACAGCACGGCCATCCAAGAGCTCTTCAAGAGGATCTCGGAGCAGTTCACGGCCATGTTCCGCCGCAAAGCCTTCCTCCATTGGTACACGGGCGAGGGCATGGACGAGATGGAGTTCACCGAGGCCGAGAGCAACATGAACGACCTGGTCTCCGAGTACCAACAGTACCAAGACGCCACCGCCGAGGAAGAGGAGGACTTCGGCGAAGAGGCCGAAGAAGAAGCTTGAAGGGATGGAGGTGGCTTGGCCATGGATGGAGAAACCCCCCCCCCTCCCCTCCCAATGTCCTTGGAGAGCCTTCATCATCCTCTTGTCCTCCATCGTCATCCTCAGAGCCCCCCTACCCCGGCCTTGGTGGCATCGGTGTCGTGTCGTCCCCCCCTGCGCTGCACTGGTGTCACCGGGGAGCGTTTGGTCTTTGTTGTGCGTCCCCCACTCATCCTGCTCTTTGGAATGGTCCTGGTCTTCATCTTGCTCCTCCTCCTCCTCCTCGGGGAGCTGGGGTCCGGCAGGAGAAAGCTCTTCGATATTGGAGAGGCTTTGTCCTTCATCGTGGTCAATGGAGAGTCCTTGTCCGTCATGGTCAATGGAGAGCCCTTGTTCTTCATCATGGTCAATGGAGAGCCTTCATGTTTTATCATGGTCAATGAAGAGTCCTCGTCCATCATCATTGCCACTGGAGAGTCCTTGTCCTTCATGCTGGTCACCAGAGATACCCAACTCTTCCTCATGGTCAATGAAGAGCCCTTGTCCATTATGGTCAATGGAGAGCCCTTGTCCTTCATCGTGGTCACCAAAGAGCCTTCATCATCATCAAGGAAGAGCCGTCATCCTTCATGGTCAATGAAGAGCCTTCCTCCTTCATCACGGTCAATGAAGAGCCCTTGTCCATCATGGTAAATGAAGAGTCCTTGTCCTTTATCGTGGTCACCAGAGATACCCAGCTCTTCATCACGGTCGCCAAAGAGCCTTCATCATCATCAAGGAAGAGCCCTTGTCCTTCATCATGGTCAATGGAAGAACCCTTGTCCATCATGGTCCTCAAAGAGCCTTCATCATCGTCAAGGAGCAGCCCTTGTCCATCATGGTCAATGGAAGAGCCCTCATCCTTCACCACGGTCAATGGAAGAACCCTTGTCCACCACCATCATCATCACCACCACAGAGTCCCAGCACCCTCATGGGCACTGAGGAGCCTCCACTTGATCCCCATCACCAGAGGCCACCACGTCCCCACCGTCGGGGGGGTGACACCACTAAATTATTGCCACTCCCCATCCCAAAATGGGCTCTCCCATCCCCCCCTGTGTCCCCTCCCCCTCATTTTGGGCCATTTTTCCCCTTTTCAACCTTTTTCCCCTCTTTTTCTTTTTGGTTGGGTTTTTTTTTTCATATTGAAAAGCCGCCCCCGGGGCCAGGAATAAACCCGGGATGGAAAATTCCCCCCCCCCGCCTTATGTCCTTGGTCCTCTCTTCCCTGCCCCATGGGACTTGGGGGTCACCACCTTCCCCCCAGTGGCCCTTGAGTGGGGGCCCCAAAGGCATCAGGAAGGAGCCAGGCCGGCCTGGAGTGGATGCAGCAGCTTTAATGATGGGGGGACGTGGGGACACATCCCCCCCCCCCCCCCCCCCCCCCCCTTGGGGACAAGCCAGGCCCTGGGGTGGTGGCACCATGGGGGCTTGGGGTTGGTGGTCCCATGGGGACAAGGCTTCAAGGGGTTGGTGGCACCAAAAGTGCCATGGGACAATGGGTTCCAGGGGGTTGTAGGCACTATGGGGACAATGGGATCAGGGGTGGTGGCACCAGGGGGAATTTGGTTCTAGGTTGGTGGCCCCATGGGGACAATAGGCTCCAGGGGGTTGAAGTCACTGTGGAGACATGGGCTTGGGGTTGATGGCTCCATGGGGACAATGGGCTCCAGCGGGGCTGTAGGCACTATGGGGACATGGGGTTGGTGGCCCCATGGAGACAATGGGCTCCAAGGAGTTGGTGCCTCACCCCTGGCACTCGCTCTTCTTCTGGGTACCCTGTAGGGACCGAAAGGACCCTGAGGAGGTGACCCCAGCCCCGGGTGCCCCCCCCCGACCCCCCCATTGTCCCCAAGGGCAGACCTGGGTGATGCTGACACCGCTCAAGGCCTCGATGGCGCTGGGCAGGCGCGTGACCACGTCCAGGACCTCCCCCGGCAGCCGCGAGACCCCCAGGGCCCCGGAGGCGCCGGCCACCAGCGTCACCCGGCGCGTCCCCAGCAGGGGCTGTGCCACCGCCTCGGCCGCCTGCGCCCGAAATAGGCCACAATCAGCCCAGAATGGGGGCACGGGGCCCAAAATAGCCCTAAATCCCCCCCAAAACTGAGCTCGGCACCCATAATACCCCCAAATCACCCCAAAATGGGACTGAAGCACCCAGAGTACCCCAAGTTTACCCCCAAAACAGCTCGGCACCCAAAATACCCTTAACTCACCCCAAAATGGGAACACAGCACCCCAAAATCACCCCAAAATGGGAGCTCAGCACCAAAAATGCCCCCAATTCCCCCCCAAAACTGAGCTCAGCACCCAAAATACCCTAAAATCACCCCAAAATGGGAACACAGCACCCCAAAATGGGAGCTCAGTACTCAAAATACCCCTAATTCACCCTCAAAACTGAGCTCGGCACCCAAAACGACCCCAAATCACCCCCAAATGGGAGCACACCACCCAAAACACCCCCAATTCACCCCAAACCAGGAGCACAGCACCCAAGTACACACACCCCCCCCCCCCCATAGCCCCTATGTTCCACCTACCTCCATAGAGGGAACCCCAGCATCCTCCCTTGTACCAAATCCCCCTGGAATTCCCCCCCCCCCCCCCCATTCCATACCAGGGACCCCACATCCATGGGGGGGGACGGACCCCAAAATACCCCATGGGCCCCCCCCCATACCTGGGGCAGGCGCTGCAGCACCATCTCCACCACGGCCGCCTCCTGGTACTGCCCGAAGGCTTCAGCCTTGGCCGCTGCTTGCGCTGCTTCTGCCCTGGCCCGGGCGGCCACGGCCGCTGCTTTGGCTGCGCCTGTCACCTGCAGGGGACCCCCGAGCCCCCCCACATTGGGGTTGGGGGGCTCTGACCCACACTTGTGGGGCAGAGCCCCATAAGTGGATGTGGGACCCCCCCCACAACTCACCCTCATGGCTTCAGCCTCTGCTTCTGCCTGCAGGATCACCTGGGACCTGGGGGCGGAGCGAAAGAGGGGGGCGTGGCTTAATGGGAGACGGCAGAACGGGCGTGGCTTGTGGTGGGAGGGGCTTGACTGGGTGTGGTTCGGGGGCGTGGCTTGGTGAAGCTCTCTTAAAGGGGCAATGGCATTAATTTAGGCCAATGAGGCTTGGTATAATAGGATGAAGCTCCCTCTTAAAGGGGCAACGACATCAGATTAGGCAGTGGGTCCCACCAATGAGGCTCGGTAGAATGGGACTGGGCTCCCTCTTAAAAGGGCAACAGCATCAAGTTAGGCAGTGGGTCTCACCAATTCAGGGGTGTGGCTTGGCAGACTGGGACGGGGCTCCCTCTTAAAGGGGCAATGGCATGAAATCAGTGTGTCCCACCTGTAAGCTGTCTTACAGGTACAATAGCATCAATTTAGGCAGCAGGTCCCACCAATGAGGCTTGGTAGAATGGGGCGGGGCTCCCTCTTAAAGGGGCAATGGCTTGGGAGATTGGGTTGGGGCTCTCCCTTAAAGGGGCCACGTCCTCACCGCTGTGCCTCGGCCAGGCGCTCCAGCCGGTACCGCTCAGCCTCGGCCGGTTTGCGGACCGTGGCCTCCAGCTCCAGCTCCCGGCGCCCTATCTCGTGCTCCTGCAGCTGCGCCCGCTGCGCCCGCTCCACCACCAGC
Source organism: Pezoporus flaviventris (assembly GCF_033815535.1). Taxonomy (NCBI): domain Eukaryota; kingdom Metazoa; phylum Chordata; class Aves; order Psittaciformes; family Psittacidae; genus Pezoporus; species Pezoporus flaviventris. The sequence goes on along the minus strand of NW_026893344.1, from coordinate 23,038 downwards.
ACCTGCGCCCGCTGCTCCTCGATCTGCTGCTTCGTCCTCGCCACCTACACACACACCCGCACCCCCCCCCAAAAAGGGACCCACAATGGGTGGGGGGCACCCCAATGTTAAAGGGAGAAGCCACCATTGGGGTGGCTTAGGGAGACCACGATGCTTGGTGGGGGGCAAAACATACTGGGAGATGCAGCTCTTGGACGGGGGGTGTGTGGGGGGGGACCAAGGGATGTGGGGACACACACGCACACACACACAGAGGGCTATGGGGCACCATGGAAGTGGGGTGAGGGGGGTACCTGCAGCTCATAGGCCAGGTCAGCCGTGGCCTTGCGGGCGCTGACGGCAGCGTCGCACTGAGCCTGCTGCAGCTCGAAGTCCCGCTGGGCACGGGCCATGGCCGCCTCGCTGAGCAGCTGCGCCGAGACCTGCTCCTGCCGGGCACGGGCTTCCTATGGGGAGGGGGGGACACCGAGGGACATCGTGGGCACGGGGACATTGAAGGGGTTGGGGGGGGGACGTCAATGGGGTGCAGGGCTCACGCGGATCCCGGCGTCCCTCTTGGCCTCGGCCTCTCCGACGCGGGCATCGCGCTGCACTTGTGCCGTGCGGCCCTTGCCCAAGGAGTGCAGGTAGTCCTGGGAACAAGGGGACAAGGTCACCCCCCATGGTCCCACCAGCCATAGGGGATAGCGGAGATGGCCCTGGGCTTGCGTGGTGTCCCCAAGGTCATTGACCTCATCTATTGTCCCCATCCCCATACCCTCATCCCATGGCCACTGTCCACATCCCTGTCGCTTGGCCACTGCCCCCATCCACATATCCCCATCCCCATACCCCCATCCCATCCCCATGTCCCCATCCCCATATCTCTATCCCTTAGCCACTGTCCCCATCCCCATATCCCCATCCCTTGGTCCCTGTCCCCATCCCTGCCTTTCCCCACCATGTCCCCAACTCCACCTGGTCATCATGGATGTCCTTGAGGGTGTAGCTGACCACGCTGATGCCCATATTGACCAGGTCAGATGAGGCCACGTTGAAAACCTGCTCCGAGAACTTCTGCCGGTCCTTATAGATCTCCTATGGAAGGGGCGGAGCTTAGCGATGCACTGGGCGGGGCTTCAAGGATAAGGAGCCAATTGGAGCAAGGCTTGCATTGGGGCTTAGGGATGAATGGGGCTTTAAAGGGGGCTGTGTCCCCCCCCTTACCTCCACGGTCATGTGGGCCATGATGGCGCGCTGGTGGCCCTCCAGAGTTTCCAGGGCGATCTGGGCGATCTCGGCCTCCGACTTGCCCAGGAACATCTGGCAAGCGGCCGCCAGCATCTCCTTGTTCTGCCCCTGGATCTTCACCTGCTCCCAAGGGGACCCATTCAGCCTCATGCACCCCCTCTTTAACACCGATGGGATGCAGCCCCTTTAAAAAGCTGCTTCTCTGTAACAGGTGCCTATTTAAGAGCTTAAGATTGGGGGGGGGGAACCACCACGGTGATGAGTAGGGGGTGCATTGCCCTTTTAAGAGAAGGCTGCACCTCTTCGGCAGGAACCCACCACTACAAGCCTCTTATGGGGGGGGTCCAAACCATGGCAGGACCCTTTTAAGGGGGGGTCTTAATGGAGGGGAGGAAGAGGAAGGGGACAAGGACGAGGATATTCCCCCCAAGCCCCTTATAGAGAGGGTTTCCACACCATGTCAGGACCCTTTTAAGGGGCGGTCTTAATGGAGGGGAGGAAGATGAAGGGGAGAAGGAAGAGGATCCCCCCCCCAAGCCCCTTATAGAGGGGGGGGTCCACACCATGGCAGGACCCTTTTAAGGGGGGGGTCTTAACAGAGGAGAGGAAGGGGACAAGGAAGAGGATTCCCCCCCCACCCCAGCAGCATCGTGTGGGTCCCCCTTAAAAGGGGCTGTACCAAGTACATTGGGAGGGGGGGGGGTACCTGTGCGATGCCGGTGACGGAGATGGGCACCCCATGGCGGGTGTACACCTTCTCGCTGCGCACGTTGAGGGTCAGCGTGTTGAGGGAGATCCTAAGGGAAGGATGGATCCCAATTCCCGGTATCCATCCCTATGGATATATCCCATTCCCCCCCCCAAATTCCTCACCTTTGGATCTGCTGCAGGCACGGCACCACCAGCACCCTGCCCCCGGCCACCATGACGGGGGGGCTGCGGCAGAAGCCTGAGGGGACGAGCGTTGTTATGGAGGAATCCAAGCGCCCAAGGGAAAGGGGAAAAAGGGTAAAGGAGGGGGGGTGTCTGCGGCTCACCCGACACCACCATGGCCTCGTTGGGGCCACACGTGAAGAACATCGCGGCGGGGACCCGGCCTGAGGCGCGGCGATGGCCGCCGCCCCCCCCTTCACCTCCCCTCAGGCTCCGCTACCACCCTCCCTGTTCTACCCAGCAACCGGTGACGTCACGGCAGCCCCGCCGCTCTCATTGGCTGAGCGGCAGAAAGGGCGGGAAGGAGGGAGGGGAAGGAGAAGGAGGAGGGCGGGCTCCGGCGCCATCTTGAGGCGCAGCGGCCATGTTGGGGTGATGGGGTTTGAGGCTGTTATGGGGCGGGGAAAGGGGCTGGGCCAGCGCTCGGGGCCGCCTCCGAGGTAGAACGGGCGGAGGGTGCGGGTTTGGAGCCGATGGGATGGGGAGAAGGGGATGGGGGACGGGGGACTTCCCTTGTAGCGCTTGTGGGGGGGGGGGGGTTCGGTGTGGGGTCCCAATGCGGGGTCTCCTGTGAGGTGTTAATGGGGGTTTGTCGCCGTCAGAGCGCCCGTTTATTGCATTTTACAGCGGGTTGAATTAAAATCTCCCTATTTTACCTCATAATTCCCCGCTTTGAGCCCCGCAGGTTGCACATAGCGGCTCTGCCATTGCCTCAGGCTGCAGACACCATCGTTACCACAAGCGGATCCCCTCACCGCGGCTCACCCAGAGGTAATTCCGCAGGGATTCCGTGCCAGGTGTGCTCTGTCGCCCTGTTTCGGCCCGTTTGTGGCTATTTTGCTGCTCTGATCTGGGGTTGTCGTGCTACAAACGCAGTGCTAGGGGATCAGGGCATGGTTTGGGGTGGGAAGGAGCAATTCCAACCCTTCCAATTGGAGCCCCCTTTCTAGTGGATTCATCAAGCAAGCTTGTGCCTTGTAACCGTGTTTTTAACCGTTATTCCTCATTTTTAACATCAGTGAACAACAAACAGGCAAATTCACGCGTCTAATAGAAATACATGGCTGTATATTGAAGTTTTCCAGCATAGCGAATGGATGTGGAACCCAATTGGAATCGCATGCTCAAATAGCTCCTAAGCTGCTTAGACTGGAGCATTGCTGTGCCCCGTTCAAATACATGTTAGTCTGTTCAAGCCAAATATTTGGGATGCTTTAATTGAAAAGGGAAGAGATGTGGGGTATAATTTGGGGGGGGAAATACTGTGATAAATTCCGTTGTGCGTATTGCTGCGTAATAGTTCTCGAGTCAATTAATACATTAAAATGATAGAATCCTAGCAAAAAGTTTTCTTTATTAACAGTAATAACATATAAAATTAATATCTGATGTTAGAAAAACCGTGTTTATCCAGAAGAAGTTGCTGTTTCAGCTGTAATGAGCTGCACATCTGCTCTGTACTCAGTCATACTAGAGAAGAGGCAGTGGGGTTGGCGTTTATGTGTCATTGTGTGGCTTTGATTTGGGGTTTCTTTAAATGACTTGCCTGGATTTAACAACTAAAGCACCAAATGACTTAAGCAAGGCCATAGAGTCATCCCATAGAGCATTCCTTCTACATGGGGCATCCAAGCCTTCTCCCTTCCACCCATCCCGGTGTCCCAGCAGCACCACAGTGAAGGAATTCCTTGTATCCAGCCTAAATCTCCTGCTTAAACCCGTTATTCCTTGGGCTGCAGGTCCCTCTCCATGTCCTCGGAGCCCTGTGGGAGCTGCTCATCCGCATGGATTCTGACAGCTCCATGGCTGGATACTGAGGACGCTGGGATTGCACCGCGCCAGCGGTCCCATCAGTGAGCAAGGCGGATGGCTTCTCATTGCCTGCTATTCGTTCTATGCTGGGGCCTCCAGCACCTCCTCGTCCGGTGTCATTCCAAATGGTGACTTCCAGAATTCCTTGGATGACTGGGATTTCCCATTGGAGCTCATTATGTGATCAGTACAACCCATTTACCCCATGTAGCTTCGGTTGGATCCTGTGGAGACCTCCCCTTTGAACACCCAGCCCAGCATTGGCTACCAGGGTACCCACAGGAGCTGTGCTTCAGCACCAATCCCTTCCGAAGCAGGATGCTTCCAAGGGCACTGAAAGGGTATTCCCAATTCCGGGATCTATTCCCACTGTAAGGAGCCTGGGCGGGGGGGATGGATGGATATATCTCCTCCATAGGTTGAATGGGAATGGTTACCAATTCCCATTCCATGCCTTCCATAGGCTAGAGGTGATGACCACACAATTCCAGACCAGTTTAATGAGCACTAAGGATCTATTGTATTACAAATCATTACAACAAGCTCAGCCCAGACACCCCAGCCCCACGACAGCAAATACTGGCTGTCAGTAAGATACAGCACGCTGATACCCCATGATGGAGGGGAGCAACTCCCAACAGCAACCACCAACACCAAAAGGAATGCCTGTTAATGAGGAACAATGAGTGCTTATCACAGCACTCTGCTCGGATCTGGTGTTATCCCAACCCTGCCAGCCCCACGTGGGGTGCCACTAAGTGGGATGGGGAGAAGCTCTCACTCCCATGGGGCGAGATAAGAGCAGTGCAGTAACTAGGGTAGAACACAAACCCATTACTGCTACCACCTATGGTCATAAGGATAAGAGGAGTAACAAGGGGAGAGAATACAGCCGCTCGCTACCTGCCTACCAAAACCCAACCTGACCCAAGCATCTCTTCCAGGTGAGTCCTAACCCTAACCCTAACCCTAACCCTAACCCTTTGGCTACTTTGGGTTAGGGGTCCTGGTTTGACTTCCTCCTGGCTTCCCATGCTCTTCTTCCTTGGCAGAGCATGAGACTGCAAGCCCTTGGTTAGGGTAAGCAGTACTTAGCGTTAAGTAATACTTGATGCTAAATACTTAACAATTAACTTACACTTAACAACTAAAAACATCCCTGTTATCAGCTTTGTTCTCAGCCTAAAGCCCAAACCCGGCACTGCACCAGCTACTAAGGAGGAGAAAACTGCTGCAGGACAGACCTCGAGAGGTGGAGGTGGGTATCCCTACACCATGGAATTCAAGAGGCTGACCTGGTGTCACCTTCCTGCCTTTCTCCATGCTAAACACCCTCTCTACCCCCATCTACCCCTCACACCAAGCTTGTCCCAGCTCCATCTCATCTCTTTTGTGTCTGCAGCGTTGATGTGCCGTGCCCTGGGATCCATCGGGGATCGCTGGGCTCCACCCAGCTCTCAACCCCGAGGTAGAACCCATCAGAAAGAGAGACCAGCGTTTATTGTGCAGTAGAAGCTTCAGATTTAATCCATGCTCATTACCAGCGGTGATTAATTAAGCAGCTATCAGCAAAGAAGAGGGTCAGCAGCAAGAAGCAGCCTCCAGTTGCAGGAGCTCATCCAGCCCATGCAGGAGTTAAACGGGAGTCACTGCAGGGATAAGAGGAAGAGACGCATCACCCAGGGCTACATCCCTGTCCCCACAGAGCCCATTGCTCTCGGGGAGGGGGGGCTCGGTATCCCCCTGCATCCCATGGAGGCTCCATGGAGGAGCTGGGGCCACCCCATCTGTGCCCACTGGTCCCACCTCGTACCTGCTGGTTAGGTGGTAGAACCCATGGCCATGCCTGCAAGAGAAAGAGCTGTGAGCAGCAAAGACACCTCTGGAGACACCTCCTTTTCCATATAGTTCCTACTACGAGGGGATGAGGGATCGGGAAACCAGAGGCACGGGACCACCACGGTGCTGGCTTGGGCACCGGTGCTCACCTGGGGGCATGTTGTAGCCATCCTTCTTCTTCTTGTCTGCAGAGAGGAAAAGACATCAGCACCCACCATGGGGCTGGTCAGGGCTCCCCAGAGCAGCAGCTCCTGCCCTGCCTTTCTCCCTCTGGAGACGGGGCCTTACCCAGTGTGCGCTTCCAGAAGACCCCTCCGATCGTGATGAGGATGATGATGAGCATCACAACAGCCACCACCAGCAGGGTGCTGTGCAGGTCAGACTGCGGCTCTGGAGGAAGAGCAGGAGGATGAGGAGGTAGAAGGGGGGGAACCACCCCCACCGTGTGCTCCCCCAGCCCCCCCAAGGCTCACCCAAAGCATAGAGGCCGGGTTGGAGGAGGCTGGCGTGTTCCACCTGGCACCGGTACCTGTCCTTGTCCCTGGGGCTGGCCTCGATGGAGGCCCACATGTAGTAGGTGCCGTCGCTGTTGGGTGCGATGCTGCCCCATTTGGTGTCCTGGTCCCTCACCTCGCTGTCCTTCAGCCAGCTGAGCACGATGGGCCGCGGGTAGAAGCCGTGAGCGCGGCAGGTCAAGGTCAGGATCCCATCCGTCTCCTTCCCTGACACTCGCACCGTGGGCGGCACTGGGAATGGGATGGCGGGCAGGGATCAGACCACGCGCCCACAGCGTGCGCTCGCGGCCCTGAAAGCCAACCCCGTATCCTGGGCTGCATCCAAAGGGAGCGTGACCAGCAGGGGCCAAGGAGGTGATCCTGCCCCTCTGCTCTGCTCTCCTCTCCTCTCGGGAGACCTCCCTTGGAGCATTGTGTGCAGTTCTGGGGTCCTCGACATAAAAAGGACATGGAACTGTTGGGACAAGTCCAGAGGAAGCCACGAGGATGATCAGGGGTCTGGAGCACCTCCTGTATTGGAGACAGGCTGGGAAAGTTGGGGTTGTTCAGCCTGGAAAAGGGAAGGCTGCATGGAGACCTCATGGTATCTGGAATGCTGGGGATGGACTCATTAGGGACTGTAGTGATAGGACAAGGGGTAACGGGTTCAAACTTAAACAGGGGAAGTTTAGATCGGACATAAGGAAGAAGTTCTTCCCTGTTAGGGTGGTGAGGCACTGGAATGGGTTGCCCAGGGAGGTTGTGAATGCTCCATCCCTGGCAGTGTTCAAGGCCAGGTTGGATGAAGCCTTGGGTGCCATGGTTTAGTGTGAGGTGTCCCTGCCCATGGCACTGGATGATCTCAAGGTCCTTTCCAAGCCACGCTGTTCTGTGGTTCTATGGCCCGGGCCCCACTGTCTCCATCTCACCCTCACCTCTCCTCTCCAGCTCGAGCTGCCCGTAGCGCACGTAGTTCTTCAGCCACTCCACGCAGGTGTTCTCCAGGTAGTTCTTTTGGTGCTCAGCTACGCTCCCATCGTGTTCCCACTTCCTCTTGGTGACCTGCGCCGCCGCGTCCGCCGCGATGAACGTCATGGTGTCCATGTCGAAGGTGATGAAGTCCTGCCCATCGATGGTGTCCTCAGAGTACCCCTTGATGCTCCCATCGTCCAGGAGGTCACAGCCAGACATGCGCTGCAGTGTCTGAGCCCCTGCACCAGCACCGGTGAGATGGGGCTGAGGGGCTGCCCCACACAGCCCATCCCAGCCCCACAGAGCCCCCTCCAGCCCCATGAAGTGCCATCCCTGCCCCACACTCACTCCCGCTCTGGTTGTAGCGGTCCCGCACTGTGTTCAGGTTACTGTAGGAGATCTGCTCGTTGCTCTGTCCAATACGGGTCTGTTCAACCCAGTATTCCTGATCCACATTGGCCTCAATCCACTGTGTCCGGGGCTGATACCGCTTGCTCTCACTGTCATAGCGCACAAAGGGGGACCCCATCCACATATCCCATGTCCTGGTACCGGGGAACCCCCGGGCTGGGGTCTGACACGGCGAACTCGAAGTACCGCAGGGAATGGAGCACTGTGGGGACACAGGGCTGAGGGTGACCTGGGCTCCAGAGTGGGGTGACGGGGATGTGGCTGATGGGGGGTGTGGGGTGTGTGTGTCTTTGTTCTCATGGAAGGGGGTCCAGCTGCCAGAGAAAGGAGGGGTCCAGGGCTGGGAGAGTCGGGATTGATGGGAAGCGGCGACCGGGGGTGTCCTGGGTGTCCGTAAAGCAGCCCCAGCGGAGGGCTCTGGAGGTCCTGGTGCTTGGAAAAGGGAATCCAAGGGGGTCCCAGGGAGTGTTTCGAGGGGTTCCTGGTGCCACGGAAGGGGAATGTTGGCAAGGGAGGGTCTGAGGGGCATCACAGTACCCAGAGAGGGGGAATAAAGGGGGTCCAGGGGCGTCCCGATGCCCAGGGGGGCAAGGCGGATGTCCTGGGACATAGGGGATGGGGCACCGGTGCCCAGGGAAGAGGTCCATGGGGGTCCCGGGCCCCTGTGCCCGTGCTCACCTCTCGCCGCCCCTCCGAGGCTGCACAGCAGCAGGAGCCCCACGGCAAGGTCTGGCCCCATTGCGCTGGTCCTCTGAGCACTGACCCTGGATCCTCGCCACCAGCCCCTCTTCAGCTATTGGCTCCACCCTTAGCACCCACCAATAAGAAACCCGGACCGCTCCGGACGTCACCGGTTGCCGGGCAGATCCCACTGTCGACGTTGGGAAATCGAAAGCGAAACGATCTGTCTTGGAAACCCCCCTGGTTCCCGGCCTGACGAGTCGGGATTCAGACCCATAATAAGGAACAGGCATCGTTGTGACTTTGGAAACCCATCCAGCTCAGACGTAAGGCTCGATCCTGGTGGATCTGGGGCTTCGTGCGCAGGGAATGGGGCACCGGTGCCCGGGAAAAGAGGTCCAGGGAGGTCCTGGTACTCAAGAAAAGGGTCCTGGGACGTGGGAATGGGGCAAACTCTGCTAAACATTGATAACAGAGAAACCTTTATTCGTGTCCAAGAGGTGCGAGAAGTGACTGCGATGCATACATGTGTACATCTGACCTAGTGCAAGCCACGGGTGCCCGCCGTGGTCACGGTCCCACAGCAGGGACATGGTGCTGTCCCCAGCCCAGCCACCGTGCAACTGGTACAGCTTCCATGGTCCCTACTCATAGCTCCTGGTGTCCCCATCCCTGAGCCCAGTGTCCCCATCATGGCTTGTGGTGGTCCCATCCCTTGGTGTCCCCATCCCATCCCTTGTGTCCCCATCATGGCTTGTGGTGGTCCCATCCCTTGGTGTCCCCATCCCATCCTTGGTGTCCCTGTCGGCTTGTGGTGGTCCTATCCCTTGGTGTCCCCATCCCGTCCCTTGGTGTCCCCATCCCGTCCCTTGGTGTCTCCAACCCATCCCTTGGTGTCCCCATCCCATCCCTTGGTGTCCCCATCATGGCTTGTGGTGGTCCCATCCCTTGGTGTCCCTATCCCATCTCCTTATGTCCCTATCCATGTTCTCAGTGTCCCCATCCCATCTCCCACTGTCCCCATCCATGTTCTCAGTGTCCTCATCCCATCTCCCACTGTCCCCATCCCCTGGTGCCCCATGCTGGCATTTGGTGTCCCCATCTCATTTCCTTGTGTCCCCATCCATGTTCTCACTGTCCCCATCTCCCACTGTCCCCATCCCATTCCCCACTGTCCCCATCCCATTCCCCACTGTCCCCATCTCCCACTGTCCCCATCCCCTGGTGCCCCCATGCTGGCATTTGGTGTCCCCATCTCATTTCCTTGTGTCCCCATCCATGTTCTCACTGTCCCCATCCCATTCCCCACCGTCCCCATCCCATCTCTCCGTGCCCCCCTCCTGCTCCGTTGCGTCCCCATGCCCTGGTGCCTCCCAGCAGCGGTTCTCGGGGCGCAGGAGCTCCCTGGGGTTCCTCAGCTCCCGCAGGCGTCCCCCGGCCAGCACGGCCACGCGCTGCGCCCGCAGCGCCAGGGCCGCCCGCCCCGTCACCAGCAGCACCGAGCGCCCGGCGCTCAGCACCTCCTGCTCCACCTGCGCGGGACGTGGGATGTGGTGACAGGGGGGCGTGGTGATACTGGGTATGGGGCATGGGGGTATGGGGATATGGGACATGGGGGTATGGGGATATGGGACATGGGGGTATGGGACATGGGGGTGTGGGGATATGGGACATGGGGGTATGGGACATGGGGGTATGGGAATATGGGACATGGGGGTATGGGACATGGGGGTGTGGGGATATGGGGGTATGGGACATGGGGGTATGGGGATATGGGACATGGGTATATGGGACATGGGGATATGGGACATGGGGGTATGGGGATATGGGATATGGGGATATGGGACATGGGAATCTGGGACATGGGGGACATGGGACATGGGGACATGGGGATCTGGGACATGGGGATATGGGACATGGGGATATGGAACATGGGGATATGGAACATGGGGATATGGGGATATGGGACATGGGGGTATGGGGATATGGGACATGGGAATATGGGATATGGGGATATGGGACATGGGAATCTGGGACATGGGGATATGGGACATGGGGATCTGGGACGTGGGGGTATGGGGATATGGGGATATGGGACATGGGGGTATGGGGGTATGGGACATGGGGGTATGGGGACACTGAGAATGAGGACCCAGTGGACAAGGAGACCAGTGAGCAAGGGGACATGGGGATGCATTGAGACCATGGGGACATGGGAAGGGCCCCAGGGGACCAGGCACCAAGGGGACCCCAGGACTGGTGGCCATGGGAACCCAGACACCAGGGCCCCTCTGAGGACAATGGAAAGAGAACACAAAGGGGGCACAAAGGGGGCACAAAGGGGACACAAAGGGGGCACAGGTGTCACCTCCCACCTGAGCACTGGTCTTGGCATCCAGGGCGCTGGTGGGCTCATCGAGGACGAGGACACAGGGGTCCCTCAGCAGGGCACGAGCAATGGCCACGGCCTGGCGTTGTCCCCCGGAGAGCTGCGTCCCCAGGTCCCCCACCTCTGCAGGGAGGGAGATGGGGCCATGGAGGGCCATGGGGACCCATCGGGATGCTATGGGATACAGGGACGTGGGGACAGCCGTGTGGTACCGGTGTCGTAGCCGTGGGGCAGGCGGCGGATGAAGGGGTCGGCACCGGCGCGGCGCGCGGCTGCTGTCACCTGCGCCCGGCTCCGGCCACCAGCCCCATAGGAGATGTTGGCGTGGAGGGAGCGGGAGGAGAGCAGCGGTTCCTGGGGGACAACGGCCACCTGGGGACATGGGACATGGGGATATGTGATATGGGGATGTGGGAGATGAGGACATGGGGATGTGGGATATGGGACATGGGGATGTGGGGATATAGGACATGGGGATGTGGGATATGGGATATGGGGATGTGGGAGATGGGGACATGGGGATTTGGGACATGGGGATGTGGGGATATAGGACATGGGGATTTGGGACATGGGGACATGGGGATGTGGGACATGGGGACATGGGGATGTGGGACATGGGGATGTGGGATATTGGACATGGGGATGTGGGATATGGGACATGGGGATGTGGGGATGTGGGACTGGGGACATGGAACATGGTGCTTGTCTGGTGACATGGGGAAGGCCTTGGAGACCTGTTGGTGATGGTTGGTGACACAGGGGTGGCCATGGGGACCCGTTGGTGATGGTTGGGGACACAGGGGTGGCCATGGGGACCCGTTGGTGATGGTTGGGGACACAGGGGTGGCCATGGGGACCCGTTGGTGATGGTTGGGGACCCATTGCTGGCACCTGCTGGCGCAGGTGGCGGTGCCGGTACGCGGGAAGTGGGTGCCCATCCAGCAGCACCCTCCCGCGGTGGGGCTGGTGCAAGCCCAGCACCAGGGACACCAGGGTGCTCTTCCCCACACCCGGGGCACCCACCACGGCCAGGACCTGCCCAGGGAGTAGCTCCAGAGACACGCCCTAGGGGACAGAGGTGATGTTCTATGGCCCCAACCCCATGATGAGACCCATCCGTGTCCCCATCCATGTCCCCATGACCCCATCCATGTCCCCATGACCCCATCCATGACCCTATCCATGTCCTCATCCATATCCCCATGACCCCATCCATCTCCCCATGTCCCCATCCATGTCCCCATCCGTGTCCCCATGACCCCATCCATGTCCCCATCCATGTCCCCATGACCCCATCCATGTCCCCATCCATGACCCCATCCATGTCCCTATGGCCCCATCCATGACCGCATCCGTGTCCCCATGACCCCATCCACGTCCCCATCCATGACCCCATCCATGTCCCCATGACCCCCTCCATGTCCCCATCCATGACCCCATCCATGCCCCCATCCACGCCCCCATCCCTGTCCCCATGGCCCAATCCTTGACCCCATCCATGTCCCCATCCACATCCCCATGACCCCTTCCATGTCTCCATGCCCCCATCCATGTCTCCATCCACATCCCCATGACCCCCTCCATGTCCCCCTGCCCCACCGTATACCAGTGCCCACCTTGAGGACGGGCTCTTGCTGCTCGGGGTAGGAGAACCAGACATCCTCAAGCTTGAGGTGACCCCGCACCTTGGGCTCCAGCGTCCCCTCCGGTGTCCTCTGCTCCTCCTCATCCAGGAACTCCAAGACCTTCTCCGAGGAGCCCACGGCCTTGGTCAGGCTGGGGTAGTAATTGAGCAGGACCTGGGGGACACAGAGAAGGGGACACAATGGGACCAGCACTGGGGACACAGCGGATGGGCACACGTTGGGAGAGGACATTGGGGCCACCTCGATGGAGCTGGTGAACTGCATCTGGTACATGAGGAAGGTGACCAGGTCCCCGGTGCTGATGGTCCCTGCGGCCACCATCTGTCCCCCGTAGTAGAGGAGCCCCAACTTCAAAGCCAGCGCCAAGAACTGGGGGACACGGATGGAAGGTCACCCAGCACCAGGGGACACCAATGGGGGGGGTCCCCTGTCCCCCTTCCTGGTCACGGGCACCTCCATAGGGACACTGAGCTCCCAGCCTTGCCCTGTGCCACCGCATCTATGTCACCATCACCAATGGGTCCCCATGGCCACCCCCGTGACCCCAACCATCACCAGCAGGTCCCAGTGGCCACCCCTGTGTCCCCAACCATCACCAATGGGTCCCCATGGCCACCCCTGTGTCCCCAAGCATCACCAATGGGTCCCCATGGCCACCCCTATGTCTCCATGACCTCAGAGCCCCCTGTGTCCTGCTGTCCCCATGTGTGTCCCCCCCCATATCTCCACATCCGTACCCCACTGATCCAGCCGGTGGCCGCGTACGTGAGCGCCTGGGTGGCCTCCAGCCTCTGCACCCGTTGCAGTCGCTCCTGGTACCTCTGCACCGCTCCGGCCTCGAAGGCGAAGCCACGGACGGTGCCCATGGCCTCGAAGGTCTCCATGGCCACCCCGGTGGCACCGGCCAGCGCCTCCTGCACCCGTTGGGACAGCCCCTGGGACAAGGAGCACACGGGGAGGTGATGGGGGGACATGGAGGGGACAGCACCCACGTGGAGGTGCCGATGTCCCGTCCCGTCCCCAATAGGTACCTGCTGGACACTGCCCATAGCCTGGGCGACCAACAGGAGCACCGGCACTGCCAGGAGGGTGGTGATGGCCAGCACTGGGGCCACCCAAGCCATGGGGAGCAGCAGCAGCATCGCCCGCGCCACCTCCCACAGCAGCAGCAGCAGCGCGTCGGCCACGGCCTCATGGGTGGCATCGACGTCCCCGGTCACCCGCGACGTCACCGCTCCGGCACCCAGCGCCTGTAACGCCAACAGGTCCCGGTGCAGGATGGCGGCAAAGGCCCGGGTGTGGAGGTGGCCAAAGACCCGGCTCAAGGTGCCCACGTAGGTGGCATCGCAGGTGAACTCGGTGACGGCACTGGGGTGGCATTGGGGGGGGGTGGGGTGGGTGTGTGGGCTCTGTTAGGGGGAGGGTGTCCCCTTGTCACCCCCTCTGAGCCCCCCATGGTGTCACTGGCCTACCTGGTGACCCCAAGCAGCACAATGGAGACGATGGTTGCCAATTTGTCCTCGCTGGCCACCCAGTCGGAGACGTGGCCGATGAAGTAGGGGACGGTGACCTCAGCTGGGGGCGTGGGGGTGTGAGGGATGGGGAGATGGGGATGTGGGAGGTGAGGGTCATGGAGATATAGGGACATGGGGAGATGAGATATGGGGAGATGGGGATATGGGACGTGAGGGTCATGGGGATATAGGGATATGGGGAGAGGGGGATATGGGACGTGAGGGTCATGGCTATATAGGGATATGGGGATATGGGACATGGGAATTCCCCCTCATCCCACACCCCATTGTACCCCCCCATGGCTCCTGCCCTCCTCAATGGCTCCTACCCCCCCCATCATGGGTCCTGCCCTCCAAGTACCGAGTACCGAGGCCACCATCAGCCCGGCCACGATCGTGCAGCGCCTTTGCTCGGGACGAAACAGCTCCAGGAAGCGGCGGGAGGGGTTTGGAGCCATTGGGGGTGCCCCGGGACCCCTCGGACCCTCCGGTCCCTCCGAGCATCGAAAGCGAAAGCGATCGAAGGCGGCTCTGATTGGTCAAGGGAGGTCGCGTCATCGGTTGCTGGCAGATGGAGCTGGAGCAGGATGAGGACGGAAGGAGCGGGGCAAAAAGGGGGCGGGGCTATAGGGGTGGTGATTGGAGGAAAAAAGGAAGGGGGCGGGGACTTGAAAGTGAAAGCAAACGGGTCCGTACTGGGAGCGCTGGTGTGGACTGGTGAGTGCCCCAGGGTGCTGGGCAGGGTGCTAGGGCTGTACTGGGAACGCTGGTGTGGACTGGGGAGTGCCCCAGGGTGCTGAGGCTGTACTGGGAGCACTGGTGTGGACTGGTCAGTGCCCCAGGATGCTGAGCAGGGTGCTGGGGCTGTACTGGGAGCGCTGGTGTGGACTGGGGAGTGCCCCAGGGTGCTGGGGCTGTACTGGGAGCACTGATGGTGATGACCCCATTTGTGCCCCGCAGCGTGCTGAGGCTCCAGACTGGGACTGGGGGAGCTGTACTGGGAGCACACTGGTCCATACTGGTTCCGCACCATGGCTCTGCCGCCCACCCTGGCCACAGCCTCATCGCTGCTGCTGCTGCTGCTCCTGGACGCGGTGCTGGTGACCGCGGTGACCGTGGTGGCCCCGGTGCTGCCACCGTGGCCACTGGTGACTGCGTGGCTGGAGGCCGGGCTACGGGTGCTGGCGATGACCGCGGCCACGCGGGCCCTGTCCCTGCGGTGTCCCCGCGGTGCCGCCGTCACCATCAGTCTCACCCCAGCCGCCTTCAGCACCCTCCAGAGCCTCCTGGGGCCACCGGGCCCAGCGCTGCCTCTCTTAGCCATGGCCAACCCGTGGTGGCTGGTGGCGACCCACGGCGCGGCCGCGGTGGCCGCGGTGGCCTGGGACATGCTGATGCCAGGGGGTTCCGACGCAGCCCAGGCCGCGGTGGCCGTGCGGCAGCTCTTGGCCTTGGCGAGGGATGAATGGCAGCTGTTTGGTTGTGCCTTCGTGGCCTTGGCGTTGGCCGTGTTGGGTGAGTGATGGTGGGCTTGGGGTGGGCTTGGGGATGGTGGTGGTGAGCGTCACCCACCCGTGGTCTTGCAGGGGAGGTGGCTGGGCCCTACTGCACCGGGAAGGCTTTGGAGGCCATCAGGAGCGGGGATGGAATCACTGGCGTCGCGCTCGGCATGGTGCTGGCGGCGGAGCTGGGCAGGTTGGTGGGCACATGTCCTTGTTGGCTGTCTGTTCATCCATCCCTCATCCATCCATCATCTATCCATCCATCCATCCATCATCCATCCATCCATCATCCCTCCATTCATCATCCATCCATCCCTCATCCATCCATCATCCATCCATCCATCCATCATCCATCCATCCATCATCCATCCATTCATCATCCATCCATCCATCATCCATCCATCATCCATCCATCCATCCATCCGTCATCCATCCATCATCCATCCATCCATCATCCATCCATCATCCATCCATCCATCATCCATCCATCATTCATCATCCATCCATCCATCATTCATCATCCATCCATCATCCATCCATCCATCCATCCATCATCCATCCATCCATCCATCATCCATCCATCCATCCATCCATCATCCATCCATCCATCATCCATCCATCATTCATCATCCATCCATCATTCATCATCCATCCATCATTCATCATCCATCCATCCATCATCCATCCATCCATCATCCATCCATTCATCATCCATCCATTCATCATCCATCCATCCATCCATCCATCCATCCATCCATCCATCCATCCATCATCCATCCATCCTTCCATCCATTCCCGTGCCGATGGTACCCATGCATCCACGACGTATCCATGTCATCTCCATGTCCACCCCAGCTCCTTCTTTGCCGGCTGCCGTGGTGGCCTCTTCCTCTTGGCCCAAGCCCGCCTCAAGCTGTCAACTTCTACCCAGCTCTTCTCCCACCTGCTCCACCGGGACCTCACCTTCTTCCAGGAGACTCCAGCAGGTTGGTGGTGCCCCCATCACCCCCCCGTCCCCATCCCAGCGCCGGCACCGGCGCTCACCGCGTGCCTGTCACCGCAGCCAAGCTCTGTGCCCAGTTATCCAACGAGGTGCCGCTGCTGTGCGGGGCCGTGCCCAAGAGCTCCAACGTGGCCTTGAGGAGCCTGGGCCTGGTCTTGGGCTTGGGGGGCTTCATGGTGCTGCTGTCACCTGAGCTGGCGCTGCTGGCGGCGCTGACGGTGCCCCTCACCATCGTCACCAGGAAGGTCTATGATGAGCGCTACCAGGTGGAGTGGGGAGAGGATGGTGGGATGGGATGGGTACCAAAAGGATGGGATGGGGTGGGGCAGTGGAGACAGGATGGGTACCAAAAGGATGGGATGGTGGGGACACAAGAGGGGTGGGGTGATGGGATGAGGACAGGGTGGGATGAGGATGGGATGGGATAGGATGGGATGTGTGCGTCTCCATGGCCAGGCGCTGCAGCGTGCGGTGCTGGATGCCACGGCCGCCACGGCCGCGGTGGTGCAGGACACGGTGGCTGCCATGGACACGGTTCGGGCCTGCGCCGGGGAGGAGGAGGAGGAGCAGCGGCACTGCAGGGCCGTGACCGAGCTACTGAGGCTGAAGCAGCGCCTGGAGCTGGAGCGGATTCTCTACATCCTGGTCCAGCGGGTATGGAGGGGGCCGTGTCTCCTGTCCCCCTCCCTGGTGTCCTACTTATCCCTGTCCCGCTGATCCCAGTATCCCGCTGATCCCGGCCCCGCAGGTGCTGCTCCTGGCGCTGCAGGTCCTGGTGCTGTTCCAAGGGTACCAGCTGCTCCGGGACGGCTCCTGCACCGCCGGGGATCTCAGCACCTTCCTGCTCTACCAGGCCAGGTTCAGGGACCATGTGGAGGTGAGGCCCTGCGATGTGGTGTCCCCTCTCCGTATCCACCCATCCCTTTTCTATGTCCATCTTCTCCATGTCCATCCATCTTCTCCATGTCCACCCATCCCCTCTCCATATCCACCCATCCCTTTTCTGTGTCCATTTCTCCATGTCCATCCATCTTCTCCGTGTCCACGCATCTTCTCTCCATATCCACCCATCCCTTTTCTATGTCCATCTTCTCCGTGTCCATCCATCTTCTCCATGTCCACCCATCCCCTCTCCATATGCATCCATCCCTTTTCTGTGTCCATTTCTCCATCTGTCTTCCCCATGTCCATCCATCCCCTATCTATGTCCATTTTCTCCATGTCCATCCATCCCTTTTCTATGTGCACCTTCTCCATGTCCATCCATCCTTCCCTTTTCCATGTCCCTCTTCTCCATGTCCATCCATCCCCTCTCCATATCCACCCATCCCTTTTCTATGTCCATCTTATCCATATCCACCCATCCCTTTTCCATGTCCATCTCCTTCATGTCCATCCATCCCTTTTCTATGTCCATTTCTCCATGTCCATCCATGTTCTCCATGTCCATCCCCTCTCCATATCCACCCATCCCCTTTCTATATCCATCTTATCCATATCCACCCATCCCTTTTCCATGTCCACCCATCCCTGCTCCCACCACCAGGCTCTGCTCAGCGGCCACGGCGAACTCCTGGCCAAAGCCACCGCCAGCCGCCGCCTCTTGGCCAACCTCCACCACATCCCCACCGGTGGCACCGGTGGCACCCAGCGCCCGGCCACCCTCCGCGGCCACGTCGCCTTCCACCGCGTCACCTTCGCCTACCCCACGCGCCCCGAGTGTCTCGTCCTGCAGGTACCTATGGGGAGGGGGGGGACGGACACCCCTTGGGCACCTGAAGTGCCCCATGGGTGATGCCACCCTCCCCATGTAGGACGTCACCTTCGAGGTGCTCCCCGGCGAGGTGACGGCGCTGGTGGGAGCCAACCGCAGCGGGAAGAGCTCTTGCGCGGCGCTGCTCAAGAGGTTCTATGAGCCCCAGAGCGGGGAGGTGCTGCTGGACGGGGTCCCCTTGAGGGACTACGAGCACCGGTACCTGCACCAGGAGGTGAGGGCTTCACCACGGGCAAATCCATCTCGGTGGCCATCTACGATGGTGGTGAGCAGGGATGGGCATGGATACGCACCACATCCTTGTCTCTGAATGGAGAGACGTGGGTTTGGCTGGCCGGATGGTCCCATTCCAAGAGTTGTGGTCAACCACAACGGGATGGGATGGGATGAGGCTCCAACTGGAAGAGTTAGATGGATCCTAGGAAGAAGAGGGTGGTGGGACATCAGAATGCGTTGAATGGAGAAGGTTTGGATGCTCCATCCCTTTCAAGGCCGGGTTGGATGGGGCTTGGAGCATCCTGCCCTAGCGCAAGGTATCCGTGCCCGGGATTCCATGGCTCCATTCCCAGGTGGTGCTGGTGGAGCAGGAGCCCATCCTCTTCTCCGGAACCATCCGAGACAACATCACCCTGGGGCTGGAAGGCGCCGGGGAGCACGAGGTGAAGGCGGCCGCCGCGTTGGCCGGAGCCTGGAGCTTCATCACGGACCTGGAGCAGGGGCTGGACACCGGTGAGTGCTGCTGGGGGGGGATAGGACCCCAAATCCCCCACATCCTGATCACATCCCCCCCCATTCTGCGCCCCATAGATGTGGGGCACAAAGGGGCACAGCTCTCAGCGGGGCAGAGGCAGCGCGTGGCCATAGCCCGGGCTCTGCTGCGCCGACCGACCGTCCTCATCCTCGATGAGCCCACCAGCGCCCTGGAGGGCGGTGAGGAGCTGGAGGTGATGTGGGGCTGCTGATGATGGGGGGGGTGTGGGGGTGGTGTCCCAGCCCCATAGCGGGTGCTGAGGGTGCTGCTGTCCCACAGCCATGGCGCTGGGTGCAGCTGGGGGTCACCAGGACGTTGCTGCTCATCACCCACTGCCCACGGCTCCTGGCCGGGGCCGACCGCGCCGTGGGGCTGGGCCCTGCCATGGGGCCAATCCCTGGGGAAGTGAGGACACGGAGCCGGGTCCCTGCTATGGGGTGGTGATGCCCCCAGCAATGGGGAGCAGTGATTGGCAATAAAGCCACGTCTACCTGGGCCTGGTGATGTTGTCCGGGAGCATCCCAAAGGGCCGGGATGCAGGGCAGGAGTAAAGGGGGGATTGGGAGTTGGACATCGGGACCGTTCCACCATGGAACTGTGGTCAAGGTGAGATGGGATGAGATGCAGTTTGGGGTGATTTAGGGCGATTTTGGGGTGGTTAGTAGGGTTTTTTTGCTGAGGGTCAGTGTGTTTTGGTGTGTTTTCGTGGGGTTTGGGGTGTTTTAGGGGTATTTGAGCGTGGGGTTTGGGTTGTTTTGGTGTGTTTCGTGGTATTTCAGGGTCTTTTGGGGTATTTTTGGGGTGTTCCAGTATGTTTTGGGGTATTTGGGGGTATTTTAGGACTGTTTTTGGGGTGTTTTGTACTAACAGCACTAAAATGCCCCCAGATGGACTGGAATGGAGTGGGAGGGACTGGGGAGGCCACTGGGGATACTGGGAGGGAGTGGAATGACCCCACCATGAGCCCTGCGATGCCCAATAACACCCCCTGTGCCCATAGGGACCCCCAATAACGCCCTTTCTACACGTGTTACCCCCCCATTGATGTGCCACCCCCCCAAAAGGCTTAAGGGGATCCCCCCCATGAGATTGGGACCCCCCAAAGAGGCACCGTTGAAAGGGGGGGAGTCATTTATTGCCCCCCAAATAGGTCTTCATTGTAGACAATCTGCGTGCGCTTGTCCCTGTGGGAGCCCTTCGCGCTGTTCTTCACCGCTGGGGGGGGGGGGGTATGGAGAAGAAATGGGGGTCAGGGGTGAAGGGGGGACCCCATTCTTACCCCATAGGGGGGTTATGGGGTCCCTGTGACCCATAGGACCCTCCAGAGCCCCCCAACGCTCACCCAGGGACCCCCACAGAGACTTCCCGGTGGCCGCATCCAGCAGCGGCTGCTTCCGGGCGATGCTGACTTTGAGCTGCACGTCCTGGACCACGGCCCCATTCAACTGGATGGGGTAAGGGGGGGGTGGGTGTCAGCACCCCAAAACTCCCCCCATAGAGCCCCACAACACCCCCAGGGGCCCCCAAACCCCCCCCCCCCCCCCCCACCTCGGCAATGGCCTGATCCGCTGACTCCATCTTCTCATAGGTGACAAAGGCACAGCTGGGGAGGGAGAGGGTGGGGTTACATCAGGACACGCCCCCTTTGACCACGCTCATCCAATCAGCAATGTTTTTTAGCCCCTCCCACTCCCTTTAGCCCCGCCCCTTAAAGGGAAGCAACTCACTTGTAGCCAATGGGGTTGAAACTTGGCCCCTCCCCTTTGCTTTAGCCCCACCCCTTAAAGGGAGACAATTACAGCCAATGGGGTTGAAGCTTGACCCCTCCCACTCCCTTTAGCCCCGTCCCTTAAAGGAGGTATAGCCAATCCGGTTGACGCTTGACTCCACCCCTTTCCCTTAGCCACGCCCCCCTTTTAGCCATGATCATGCTTCCCAAACCACGCCCCCTCCCCGAAGCCCCGCCCACTTCCTGGGGGTGTCCATGGCCAGGTCGATGATGGCTCCGAAGGGGCCGAAGGCTCCGCGCAGCAGCTCCGGGCTCAGCTCCACTCCGTGCACGTACAAAGTGTTCCCTTTGCGGGGGGGGCGGCGCTCGGGGAACGAGTCCGACCCTAGAAATAGGGGGGTGGGGGGAAAAATGGGGTGAGGGACCCCCAAAAACACCCCCCTTGCTGCCCCCCCCCCCCCCCCCCCCCCATACTTCGGAATGGTCCATCCCGGTCCCGGCTCCGCTCCTCCGGCTCCGGGTCTTGTTCCCACTCCAGGCGCCGCTCCCCTCGCTCGGGGGGGTCCCCCCTTGAGCTCGACCCCCCCTCAGAGTCCCGTAGCCTCTCGCTGGCACTCACAAAGCTTGGGGGGAACGGGGGGGGGACACCCCAAATTAATGGGGGGGTTCAACATCAATGGGGGGGACACCCCAATTTAGGGGGGGCACCTTTACCTCTCATAGAGTGACTTCCTCTGTGGTCGACGCGACTGAAAGTGGGGGGGTGACACACACATGGTGATGGGGGGGACCCCCAAAATGTGGGGGAACCCCCCCCCTTCCCCCAGGTACCTCTTGGGTGTCGTCATCAGCCGAGATGCTGCGTTGGAAGGGCTGGAAGGTCGGGATCGGGCCCTTCTCGGGGTCCTATGGGGTACCCAAGGTAATGAGGACCCCTCATGGGGTTTGGGGGGGAAGGGGGGGGATATTGGGGGGGGGCCCCCCACCTTAAGTTTGCCCTCCAGGGTCCGGGAGCGTTTGAACCCCGAGTTCTTGGTCTCGGCTTTGATGGCGCTGATGGCCCCCGACTTCACCAACAGCTTCGCCTGCTCCGTGGCCATGGCCGTGTCCAGGGGGGGCTGATCCGATAGGGCTATGGGGTGGGATAGGGGTCAGAGACCCCTATGGGGACCCCCAAGTGTGGGGCACCCAAACCCCCCCCCTTCATTGATCCCCAAAATCCCCCCTTGGGAGCTCCCAAATCCACCCAGGGCACCCAATGGGACCCCCAAATAAACAGGTTTGGGGGTGTAGGGGGAAGCAGCCCCTTTAGCTCCCCATAGGGCCCCCAAATGAGCCCCAAATGAACCCAAATCCCCCCCCCCCCGCCCCATAGGCTTCCCCCCCCTCCTCACATCGCTTGATCCCCCCCTGCCCGCTGGGTCCGGCCGCATTCTGCTGCTTCTTCAGTGCCAACAGCGCCTTCTTCTGCAGGGAGGGGGGGAATGGGGGGGTCAGGGGCACCCCAGCACACAGAGACCCCACAGAGACCCCACAGAGACCCCACAGAGACCCCACAGAGACATAGGGATGCACAGAAAACCCCAAACCCCATAGAAACACCCCCACAGCCCCCCATTAAGTCCCTCAACTCCAATAGCCCTCTATAGACCCCTTATAACCCCCCAACAGCCCTCCACAGAACCCCATAACTCCCAATAAAACCCCATAGCCCCCCCCATAGGCCTCTATAGACCCCTTATAAACACCCCCATACGCCCCCAAAGCCCCTAATAAGACCCCATAAACCCCAATAAGACCCCACAGCCCCCAATAACCCCCACAGAGACCCCCATAACCCCCAATAAGAAACCATACCCCCCCAGCCCTCCACAGACCCCTTATAACACCCCCATAACCCCCAATAACCCCCCATAGCCCTCCATAAACCCTCCCATAGTCCCAACTAAAACTTCATATCCCCCCATAGCCCTCTATAGCCCCCCCATAGCCCCTAATAACCACCCATAGACCCCCATAACCCCTAATAACCCCCCATAGTCCTCCATAGACCCCCCATAGCCCCTAATAACCACCCATAGACCCCCATAACCCCCAAAACCCCTAAGAACCCCCACATAGCCCTCCATAGATTCCCATAGCCCCCCTTAGACCCCCATAACCCCCAATAAGACCCCATACCCCCCCATAGACCCCTCATAACCCCCCATTGCCTCTAATAACCCCTCATAGCCCCCCATAACCCCACTAAGACCCCATAGACCCCCCCATAGCCCCCACTAAGACCCCAAAAACCCCACCTATAGCCCCCCATAGACCCCCATAACCCCCACTAAGACCCCATAGACCCCCACATAG